>NC_069505.1:247955063-247957563 GCF_027579735.1 Bombina bombina | reverse complement strand
CCGTTCAGCAGTATGAGAATATCTGCGTAGGTACTGTGTCAGAGGAGTATGCCAGGGCTGAGGATGAGTGTGTGATTTCTGATCAATGGTAAGAGGGGCGAGATTGTCAAGGACGGATATAAGGGTGGAATTATAGTGGCAGATTGATTGTTCAGGGCAGGAAATTGAGGAGAAGGATGAGAGGAGCGGTTTAAGGGAATTAGCAAGTTGCTGATCTAAAGACATAATGCTTCTGTGAAGTTTGGTGTGAGGAGTAGAAGGAGGGAGAGTTGTAGGAAGGGATGATATGTTGCAAGTAAAGAGATGGTGGTCAGAAAGAGGAAAAGGGGCGTTTGAGAAGTTTGAAAGAGTGCATCGATAGCTAAAGATCAGGTCAAGAAAGTGACCGTCTTTGTGAGTGGGAGAATCAGTCCATTGTGACAGACCGAAAGAGGAAGTGAGTTGCAGAAGTTGTTTAGCAGATGAGGCAGTGGGATTGTTATGGGGGATGTTGAAGTCACCAAGAATGAAGGCAGGGGTGTCTGAGGAAAGGAAATAAGGTAGCCAGAAAGCCAAGTGATCTAGAATTTGAGTTGAGGAGCCAGGGGGTCGGTATATGACTGCAACACGTATAGAGAGAGGGGAGAATAAGCAAATCATGTTGGTTTGGAATGAGGGAAAAGTGAAGGAAGAGATGGGATGTATTTGTTGAAAGGTGCAACGAGAGGAAAGTAAAATACCTACACCACCTCCTTGTCTATTACCAGACCTAGGAATGTGGCTGAAGTGGAGACCCCCATGTGACAGAGCAGCAGTGGATGCTGTGTCTAGGGGAGAGAGCCAGGTTTCTGTTAGGACCAGAAGGTTGAGGGAGCAGGAGATGAAGAGGTCATGTATAGAAGTGAGCTTGTTGCAAACAGAGCGAGAGTTTCAGTGTGCACAAGTGAAAGGGGTAGTGGCTTTCAGTGGCGTAGCGTGGGTTGTCAGCGCCCAGGGCAAGGTAAGAATTGCGCCCCCCTAACCCATTAGCACTGACTGAGTCTCTTCCACCAGTACAGTAGGAAACACTGAAAACACTCAGACTGAAAATTGTCTGATCAATGTGACGCATTGCATTGGGAACCTTTGATTATAAGCATCTCTTCTCATGTCATTACAGCTTAGCCTTGGCCCTTGGGTATACGTGCTGCCCTGCACTCTGTAACTTCATTATAACTTTTACATGCTATGGCTGATAGGATAAAGGGATGTCGGTGGCTATATTGACTACAAATTGTCACAATCATTACCTCACAATGCAGGATTAAATATACTAAGAGGAATGTTAACACGGTCCAGAAACACCCTGAAATTTGCAAACGCTCAGACTGAAAATTGTCTGATCAATGTGACGCATTGCATTGGGAACCCTTGATTACAAGCATCTCATGTCATTACAGCTGAGCCTTGGCCATTGGGAATACGTGCTGCCCTGCACTCTGTAACTTCATTATAACTTTTACATGCTATGGCTGATACATAGCATGTACAAGTTATAATGAAGTAAGTTACAGAGTGCAGGGCAGCACGTATTCCCAATGGCCAAAGCTCAGCTGTAATGACATGAGAAGAGATGCTTGTTGTAATCAAGGGTTCCCAATGCAGTCAGTGTGTCACATTGATCATACAATGTTCAGTCTGAGTGTATGCGAATTTCAGGGTGTTCCTGGGCTGGACCGTGTTAACATTCCTCTTAGCATGTTTAATCCTGCATTGTGAGCTAGTGATAGTGACAATTTGTAGTCAATATAGCCACCAACATCCCTTTATCCTATCAGCCATAGCATGTAAAAGTTATAATGAAGTTACAGAGTGCAGGGCAGCACGTATAAACAAGGCAGGGCCAAGGCTCAGCTGTAATGACATGAGAAAAGATGCTTGTAATCAAGGGTTCCCAATGCAGTGCGTCACATTGATCAGACAATTTTCAGTCTGAGTGTTTTAAAATTTCAGGGTGTTCCTGGGCTGGACCGGGTTAACATTCCATTCCTCTTAGCATGTTTAATGGCTGCATTGTGAGCTAGTGATAATTTGTAGTCAATATAGCCACCAACATCCCTTTATCCTCTCCTCCAGGCTCCCACATTACTTACCTTTTAAAGTCACGGGTGGGCACGACGCACTAGAGACAGTATTCCTCCACTTCTTGCTCCCTTAGTCCCTCCTGACCTGTGTGCTGGGAGTAGGAGGAGTCAGGACCCGACGTGCTAACTAGTGACATAAACCGTAACGCTAGTCAGCAGGTAACGTTCGGACAGAGTCGGATTACACTTACAGGCGGCACAGACTCACAGATGACACTGACTGACAATTGAAGTTCACACTTGCTTGAGACTCAAGACAGAACAGCAGGGCGCCTGTTAGAATGTTTATTCTCCCTTTGCTTGCTAAGTTGCCAAAGCGCTGCTGGAGTCTGGGACTGACTGTCACAGTCTACTATCTGGTGGAGGCTTTGCGCCCCCCATAATTATGCGCCCGGGGC
>NC_069505.1:247950063-247952563 GCF_027579735.1 Bombina bombina | reverse complement strand
CCTGTGAAGGAATAAAACAAAAAAATGCAATATCAATTTAGTGGTGCATGAAGATAAAAATTTCACGGTTCAGATAAAGAAAGGATGGACTTTTAAGAGACTATTCAATTTACATTTATTATCAAAAGTAGGTTCTTTGTTGAAAAGCATATGCAGGTAGGCTCAGGAGCAACAGTGAACTACATAGAGAGCTAACTGGTGATTGAGGTTACACATATATGCCTCTTGTCATTGGCGTACCAGTTGTGTTCAGCTAGCTCACAGTGGTGCATCTGGAACTAACTTATTCTATGTGTTTAACCCCTTTCAGGGTTAAAATAAATCATTATTTCTAGCTAACAGTGCAATAATAATATCCTCTAATAAATTAGAGCCTATTCTATTAGCACTTGTGTCTTCCTTCAAGCTTACTAAACTTTCTAGATAACAATATCAAGAAGGGAACATTTGAAAGTAGAGGATTGTTTAAAAAATAAATAAATTCATTAATAAAAATCTACAAAATGACAATCTATAGCCAAGCTCAGAGAGTTATGATGCTTTTATAAAGCTGTCCTCTATTTATATACATTTTGTACAAGACAATACATAAAATTCATTGTCCACAACCTCTCAATTTGTGAAGTGCTTCTTACTCATAGTGTTTCCTATAAAACAAATACAGAATGTTTGCTGTATCTGTATATCTGAATTACCAGCTGAGACCCAAGGTGGCACAAACCAGTTTACTGGTTGCAACTCTCTCCAGCAAGGCAGCGTGAAACACATGTATCAAACCAGCTACATGATATCAATTTTTCTCTGCTCCTGTCAGCTGTAAAACTGAAAAAAGAAAGAAGATTATTAATAATGTATAAGTGCAAGATATTTATATTCTGTATAGCATTCTGTGCATTGGATGAGTTATCCGACCAATATTTCATTTGTAATCTAATGAATAAAAACTGTTGTATGCTTGCAGCAAAATTAAACAAATTATCCTGTAATTATTAAGACACCTAGAAGAAGAAACAAAAAGGTATGACTGCGCATTTTGTCTCATGTAATTCTTCAGCATTAGTAAGAGGTTTTTTTTTTAAGCCAACACAATTTACCTTCCAATATCCACTCTACAGCCAAACCTTGCCAGCATTTCCATTACTGCAGTATTTACAGTCAGATAGAAAGATCCCAATGGACTTGCGGGGAAATTGACTGGTAGATAATCTTCTAAGCATCCTCTTCTGACACTGAGGGTTTGAAATTTCGGTGTAACTTCAGATGTTTTCTCTTCTGAATCAATTATTTACAATTAATCCCAGAAACGCTTTATTTATCATTACTAATTGTGGTTTATGTGGGTGGGGTTTGATTTATTGATTGGTTAACGTTACTTACTTGGTCCAAATGGCATTTTGTTATCAGAAGTCTATATGAGAGTCATATACTTGATGTGCACATTAAAGGTTAACATTTTTTGTCCTGGCAGCTAAATTCTGCAGTAAAAAAAAAAGGTCTTGTCTGGTTTTATTTCTTGATCCTGTAATAAATCTGTTAGATGACATATAAAGCATCCTCAGGAACCAAACTTTATGGCTAAGGAAAAGAGATGTAAACTTTGTCCCTAAAGCAGATTTAGATGAGTGATTTATAGATTGGGAAAACATAAATACACCTATTTTTGTTTATGAACAAAGTGATAGATGTGCAGTTTCAGATTAAATTAATTCTACACAGTTCAATAAGTTTTATTTACTTATAGGGGTAGATTTATCAGAGAGCGAGCGGACATGATACGATGTAGTGTATCATGTCCGCTGCACATCGATAAATGCTGACAGCATATGCTGTCGGCATTTATCATTGCACCAGCAGTTCTTGTGACCTGCTGGTGCAAAGCCGCCCCCTGCAGATCCGCGGCCAATCGGCCACTAGCAGGGGGTGTCAATCAACCCGATCATATTCGATCAGGTTGATTTTTGGCCGCGGCCTCAGAGCAGGCGGACAAGTTATGGGGCAGCGGTCTTCAGCCTGAAGGCTCGTGTGGAAACAGGGGCATCAAGCTTGATAAATAGGCCCCATAGACTTAAAGGGACAGAAAGTTCAAAATTAAAATGAGTGCATTTGAATTTTATATCAAAGCATTTAGCTTCAAGTAGAATTGATTACTGTTTTTCAGGGGCATACGTACATATGCTACGAGGGCCTGTGCACCAATACTGTGCACTATAGGTAAGTGTAGCGCAATATGGAGTCGTGCTAATCCTGACCCTTCTTCACAGATTCCAGGTGGCTAATAGAAGGTTTAGCGTGCTCTAAGCCTCCTTTTAGCCCAGTCTGGGGCCCTGTGAAGAAGGGTCATAAGCGCGGCTCTCCAACTCAATAAAGGTAAGTATTTTTAACCCTTCAGATAATTTTGTCACTATTTTATTCTTTTTCTTTAAATTTCATAGCACATGCGTTCGGATATTCATGCCACATGTTCAGGTGATGTTCAGGTGATATTTTCTAGTCAGCTTTT
>NC_069505.1:247062563-247290063 GCF_027579735.1 Bombina bombina | reverse complement strand
CATTAATAAATTCCTGGAAACAGCAGGAGCATTACATAGGCCAAAGGGCATTACAAGATACTTATAATGCCCGCTCCTGGTATTAAATGCTGTTTTCCATTCGTGGCTCTCCTTGACGCTCCTCTCAAATTAAGTTTAGTAAAGACCATAGCTCCCTTGAGGCTGTCAAAGAGTTCCGTAATGAGCGGAATAGGGTAAGCATTCTTAATGGTAAGACGATTAAGACCGCTATAATCGATTCATGGTCTTAACTCACCACCCTTTTTCTTAACAAAGAAGATGCCAGCCCCTGCAAGAGAGCAGGATTTGCAGATGATCCCCCGCGACAGAGCATCGGCAACATACTCCTCCATAACACAATTCTCTGCAACAGACAGAGGGTAAACCCGGCCCCAAGGAGGAATGGCTCCGGGTTGCAGGTCTATGGCACAGTTGTAAGACCTATGAGGAGGCAACGTACCGGCATGCACCTTGTCAAAAACGTCTCAGAACTCTCGGTACTCCTCTGGCAATTTAGATACCGAAGACGTGCACAAGACTTTTTCAACACACCAATGTACAGTGGCATCACAAGCGGCTAGCTCTCCTAATAGTTTAATAATTTTGAGGGCTATTCAATCATAGCCTTATGAATGTATTAAAGGGACACTGAACCCACATTTTTTATTTTGTGATTCAGATAGAGCATGCAATTTTAAGCAACTTTCTAATTTACTCCTATTAATTTTTCTTTGTTCACTTGCTATGTTTATTTGAAAAAAAAAGGCATCTAAGTTTATTTTGTAGTTCAGGGCTCTGGACAGCACTTTTGTATTGGTGGAATTTATCCACCAATCAGCAAGAACAACCCAGGTTGTTTACCAAAAATGGGCTGGCATCTAAGCTTACGTTCTTGCATTTCAAATAAAGATACAAAGAGAATGAAGAACATTTGATAATAGGAGTAAATTAGAAAGTTGCCTAAAATTGCATGCTCTATCTGAATAAAGAGAGAAAAAATTTGGGTTCAGTGTCCCTTTAAGAAAGGAGAGTGGTGCTGTGCAGCAGTTAAACATAACACTCTAATGAGGGAAGAGCCCTCTAGATCGGCTGCATCTTTAGCACTCTCAGCCTTTGAAAAAGCCCTATTGGGCGAAACGCATCAGGGGGTTGGGAGCTAAAGGGAGCTCCATTTTTAAACATTACTTGAGACTTGTTGACCGCATTGGCGGTACTTTAATCGAATCTAACAGATACATAAATAACTATTTACTTCTGATACACAAGCCTAGTCGCTATGGGGGCAGCATTCGTTACGAACCTAGAGGCTCCTATTCTCCTATATAGGAATAAGATACGATAACCAAAAAATATAGCCTTACTATTAGTGTTAATTGAGTTGCTCACAGCGTTTATACCACACGCTGCACAACAAACAATTGCCATATTAGTTCAAATTGTATCCCTCTCATAACACTGATTAGAACTATATCCTCTAGGACATCTTGATTGAATAGATTGTTAGCCACTTGATATCTGTTATCTAGCATATCAGTCGTAGGAATTGACACAAATAATGTTAGAACTATTTTATGTACCTGTATATTAGTTAGCATCATATCGTGCAAATACTAAGATAATACTGGGCCTCTAATATTTTTCCAGTTAATGCTGCATTGAATTGGGCCTAAATATCGAACACAATTAGAAATTAAAATAAGAAAGCATGTAGAGAGCTATTAATAGTAGGACAATTCAGTAACTACTATAGTATCCTCAGCGTTGGGTCAGGCAGAGATTTGCTACGGCTCAAATCACTGCAGCAATATGCCTAAAATCTGAAAATTGATATTGATCTTAATATAGTAGGCATTATCAAATAAGTACACAAAGCCAATATATACTATAAGCTACTGTGCAAATTGGGCCAGCAATAATTATGAACTTTCTGTACTTTGCTCTAATCAAAAGCATATCTCGCATATAATAGATCAATTCTTCTACCTAGAACTCATAAGTATACGCTAATATATATAAGAACACAGTACTATAGAATAATATCTAGGAGGAATCCTATTTAATATTAAGAGCTCACCATATTAAGAATACTTGTTTTTAAAAAATATATTCTTTGTATACTCTTTCGGTAACACACCAGTAATAAAGTCTATACTCAGTGCTGCAGCATAGCAAGATACATACTAACGTAAATTCTGATATAATAAGTTAGTGGCAATCATAAGAACCCGGATTATATTTACTCAGGAAGTGGCACATGATTCTGCTACAACAAATATTGTGAATACATATTTACTTTCATGCACTGTACACTAAGGAACATACATTATTCTAAGATGATATTGTGATTAGTTTTAGCCCATTTGATTTATACTCTGCTGAGCAAATTCTGCCAGCTCCTTACTTAGTACAAGCATGCCTGGTGAAATCTAATACCAAGTCAGCTCGATATGTTACAGAAGTTACATTAATTTTACCTAAGGCTTTCTTATCACTAGAAAGTGCATGTGATAGATATTTGATTCTATCTCCCACACAATGGGAAACTATTAGATAGTAGCAAAGTTTCTGTGACTATATTCATATTGTTGTGATATTACTCACAAGTTACTACAGTTCATACCAGCTTTTAAGCTTGTATATAATAATATATATAAAAGCAGAAAATTGTCACCAAACATTAGCTTCCTATAATTGACCAATAGTACATTTATCACGTGTCTAAGCATAACATAGTACATGAACCTGTAATAAACATTCCCATACATTCTCGCCCCTCAACATAGCCCATAAAGATATGTGAATACCAGTTCTTGATAAGACACTGGTAATTATCATTTAGAACCATTCAATGCTATTCCTACACAAATATAATATATCTCAAAGGCAATATTAATCCAATACTAGGAATAGAGTCAACCGGTCTCTTGTTGTTTTTATGTGTTTTCACACTGGGTCCCTAATTTTAATGGTATATTAATAAGTTATATTTTAGTTAATCATGTGAGTTTTCTTCTCTACATAATAGTCCAGGCTGAGAGTGCTAAAGATGCAGCCTATCTAGAGGGCTCTTTCCTCATTAGAGTGTTTTGTGCACAAGACTTTAACTGGTTTCCGAAGACAAGTGGAAATACATTGCGGGGACCACGACTAATTTTCGGACCTGTGCCAGTCGAGACTGGGATTGTGCTTTTGGAGCCAGGGATAACTCAGAATAACCGGAAAATGCGGAGAGTTTGTTACCTGGAACTGGAGGGTTTCAAGATGGAGAGCCCCAACAGCCATGGATAATGGAGCCTCAATAGCAAGCGGAACGGACCGAGGCAAAACGGGAATGGAGTGCTTTGATACAAAAGCACTGTCAATGAAATAGCCTGCAGCACCGGAGTCAACAAGAGCCTGGGTGACTATGGAGGAGTCGACCCAGGAAAGGACAACCATGACCAAAGGTTTCTCCTTTAGCGGTTCCGGGGACGAGGATAAACCACCAAAGGTCTGCCCCCGACAGGACCTTAGGTGTGAGCGTTTCCCGGCCGTTTAGGACAAGACTTCAAAAGGTGGCCCTGTAACCCACAATAGAGGCAGAGCCCCTCCCTCCTCCTAAAGGACGTGTGAATCCCAACTGCATCGGCTCAGCAGTACCTGGTGACTCAGGACCAGGAGGCATGGGAGGAGAGGGAGGCATGAGTGGGAACGAACACGTAGGAGACAACGGAACAGGAGGCTTCCGCAAGCGCTCCTTGAAAGAGGGCCTC
This sequence comes from Bombina bombina, assembly GCF_027579735.1. Classification (NCBI taxonomy): domain Eukaryota; kingdom Metazoa; phylum Chordata; class Amphibia; order Anura; family Bombinatoridae; genus Bombina; species Bombina bombina. The sequence goes on along the minus strand of NC_069505.1, from coordinate 247,286,311 downwards.
TCACTTAGTCTGATGACAATTAGGATCGAAAAAGACACCAATGCCACAAGATCTTCTGGTAAATCTCTGGAAGCAACTTTGTCTTTAATTGCATCAGAGAGCCCATGAAAGAAGGCGGCAACAAGGGCTTCATTGTTCCAACCTACCTCTGTGGCAAGCGTACGGAACTCAATGGCATACTGAGCAACAGATCTTGTACCTTACTGAATGGACATGAGTCGTTTAGCAGCAGAGGAGGAGCGAGCCGGAACATCAAATACCCTTCGGAGGAAGGCCACAAATTCAGGGTAATTTGAAATCACAGGTTTATTAGTCTCCCACAAGGGATTAGCCCAGGCAAGAGCTGTGTCAGAGAGTAACGAGATGAGAAATCCCACCTTAGCTCTGTCAGAGGGAAACGCCAGAAGTAACATCTCAAAGTAAATGCCCACCTGGTTCAAAAATCCTCTGCACCGATTAGGATCGCCTCCATATTGCTGAGGTAGAGGTGCAGAATCGGACAGACTCCTGGTAGGACTAGGTGCAGCAGCGGAAACAGGAGCAGCCATAACTTGCGGGACACTTTGGTCCAAATGTGCAGTGCGAGTCAGCAGGGTTTGCAGGGCTAGTGCAAATTGATCCAAGCGGTGATCCTGTTCATCCATCCTGGAAATAATGGCAGGTTAAGGTGGATTATTAGCACCATCAGGAGTCATGTCCCTTGCCTAATGTCAGGGTGCCAGGAATCAGACTGAGACGAGAAGTGCAAAAATAATCACACCTTTATTAATAGCAAAAAATAATAAAAAGTCCACAAGTCAAATAACAAGCCATGAATCAAAACCAGAGCTGGTAGTCAGACGAGCCGAGTCAGGAGCCAAAGCGAATAGTCAGATGAGCCGGAATCAGGAACTAGGAGAACAGTAGAGTCAGGAATAAGCCAGGGATCAGGAACCAGGAGGGACGTAAGACAGTCAGGTTAAACACAGGAGCTCTCACAAACAGGTCTGAGACAACGCAAGGGCAAAGCATACTGAACAGAGGCCCTTTAAATAATAAGTGATGACATCACAATTCTGAGACTGCATCCTGTCTCACACGGATGATGTACACCAGTCTGGCCATATAAGGAACTGCAGGAAATGAGCAGCATCACACAGAATGCAGCAAAGTCAGCAAGAGAGGTGAGTAAAATGGCTGCCAGCAGCACATGGCAAGCAAGGCAGGGAAAAAACCCTGACAGAGAGAGCAAACGAGAGGGGGGGAGGGAGAGCAAACGAGAGGGGGGGAGGGAGAGCAAACGAGAGGGGGGGAGGGAGAGCAAAAGAGAGGGGGGGAGGGAGAGCAAACGAGAGGGGGGGAGGGAGAGCAAACGAGAGGGGGGGAGGGAGAGCAAACGAGAGGGGGGGAGGGAGAGCAAACGAGAGGGGGGGAGGGAGAGCAAAAGAGAGGAGGGGAGGGAGAGCAAAAGAGAGGAGGGGAGGGAGAGCAAAAGAGAGGAGGGGAGGGAGAGCAAAAGAGAGGAGGGGAGGGAGAGCAAAAGAGGGGAGGGAGAGCGAGCATAAGAGAGGGGGGGAGAGGGATCAAAAGAGAGGGGGAGAGAGAGAGCAAGGGGGGGAACCACTGTACTGCAAAAATTGGCCAGTGTGAACGGGCTATAGGACTAGTATACAATAATCCACATAGGGAACCAGGATGTGTATACTGAGTAACCAATTCCAGGAATATAAAATACACTTGAGTACAAAGCTGTCAGTAGTTACTGATGCGTTTCAAAGTTACCTTCTTCATCACTGACAGCTTTGTACTTGAGTGCAGTTACCCAGTGTGTATATGTATGTATGTATATATATATATATATATATATATATATATATATATATATATATATATATATATATATATATATATATTTCACACTCTCGCGCACACACACTTACACCCTAATGAGACTTCTACTGGCTTGGCCATAAGGCCACAAATTTTCAGGGTAGGTGGGGATACCACAGGTGAAATCAACTATTTCAAATGCCAATATAAGGGTAAAGGAAATACTTGTAAACAATTTAATACACTCCAGCAGGTAATGTGGATCATTGGGAACAAATTAAAGGGGAAAATATTTTTGAGTAAACTGTTCCTTTAAAGGGGAATGTAAACATTTCTTCTTTGCTGTTATAAAATAAGTCTTAAAGAGACATGAAACCTAAAAATATTTGGTTTGATGAAGGGGATGGTTTGATCCCAGAAACGTCACTATTTACAATAAATTGCTTTATTTGGAAAGTCCAGTGAGTATGGTTCCACTACTTTTCATATATAAACATGCACACACCCCAATGAGACTGAGAAAAGTGACAGAAGATCTGTAAAGGAGGCGTCTGTGTAGCTCACACACCACCTACTTTCACTTGTCTGGTATTGGAAGAAAAGTTTATGATGCTTAATAACATGTCCCTAAGTTTTATACTTTGCAAACTTTTGACTTAACCACATGGCAATGTGTAATGAAGAAAAGTAAAAAATAGCCATTTCACGTGTCTCTGATCAACAATCCAAAGTTGTCTTAACATAGCATTTTGTTTATGTACAAAAACAAAACAAGTGAACACCTGGTGTTTACTATGTTAAACATATGAACAGCAGAGTTCTTGTGTAGGCATAGTCAGGTAGGATTGTGTTTGTCAAAACATAGTTGCAAAGGACAGTTAACTCCTTGAGATGTTTAAATATATAATGTTTAGCTTTGCTTAATGAAACAACTTTGCAGTATATTTACAAATTTATTTTGTCCCCTTTTTCATGTAATTTATCTCTGAAAATTGAGGATTTTCTAGTTCTCAAAAATTGCCTGCTGGCTTCTCAATGCTAAATCTGCCACATAGTTGTATTTTAATGGGCTTTGTCAGATAACTGCAGCACAATGTACTTTTATACTTTATGACCGTGGCAAACCATGTGGCCTGTGGGTGGAATTTGACTATTGAGAAATAATTGCAATAAAATTATTTAATTTGTTTTAATCATTTTTAGGTTTCAGGCCCCTTTAAGACCATTATTTTATAACCGCAAAGAAGAAATGTTTACTTTCCCCTTTAAAGGAACAGTTTATATATAAAATATATTCTCCCCCTTAATTTGTTCCCAATGATCCACTTTACCTGCTGAAGTGTATTGAATTGCTTACAAGTATTTCCTTTACCCTTATATTGGCATTTTAAATAGTTGATTTCTCCTGTAGTATCCCCACCTACCATGAAAGTTTTTTGCCTTATGGCCAAGCTGTGCAAACACAGCCAGTAGAAGAAATTGCAATTCCAGTGGGGTATAGAAGAGATAAGATAATAAAATGTTAATGTTCCATTGTTCTCTAAAAGTATTGGTCTTTGGTTTACATACATATATAAGATAAAGAAGCATATATATGTACACAGTGTGCTAAAGTAATGAGATCTGATTATACCTACAGATATAAGATACAGACACATGTATATGTACACAGTGTGATACAGTAATGAGATCTCATTATACCTACAGATATAATATACAGACACATGTATATGTACACAGTGTGATAAAGTAATGAGATCTGATTATACCTACAGATATAAGATACAGACACATGTATATGTACACAGTGTGATACAGTAATGAGATCTGATTATACCTACATATATAAAATAAAGACACATGTATATGTACACAATGTGATACAGTAATGAGATCTGATTATACCTACATATATAAAATAAAGACACATGTATATGTACACAATGTGATACAGTAATGAGATCTGATTATACCTACATATATAAAATAGACGCATGTATATGTACACAATGTGATACAGTAATGAGATCTGATTATACCTACAGATATAAGATAAAGACACATGTATATGTACACAATGTGATACAGTAATGAGATCTGATTATACCTACAGATATAAGATAAAGACACATGTATATGTACACAATGTGATACAGTAATGAGATCTGATTATACCTACAGATATAAGATACAGACATGTATATGTACACAGTGTGATAATGTAATTAGATCTGATTATACCTACAAGCCCATTTTATTAGGTTGTGGCTTCATATACACAAACATTAAAACGCAATTCTCATACATTTTATACTCTGCAGCAGGTAAAAGAGGTAATTGGAAACACATTAAGGGAAAACAATTTTACTGTATACTGTCCCTCTAAAGGGACATTCTGAAGAAGTGATTGCATCTCTAATTGGTTAACGCATAACAACATAGGTAAAGTAACTGTGGTGTTTACCGCAATCTTGTGCTTGTTTTCTGCAGATAACTTTCTGAGCACTGCACAGTATTGTCAGTGTGTTTTTGGTGATCACAATCCTACAATGCGTCTGCCTTTTTAATACTCCTGAAGCTCAGTGTCTTCTTCCCAAAAACACAATATCCCTTTTTAATAGGATGTAGTGATACCAATAGGTGACGTGGTTACAATTAACCTTTTATGTTCCAGTGCCATAAAGATAAGTGTGTATGTCTTTCTAAACAATTTCAATTGGTATAGTGTGCTTGGGTTACTAATTTTGTGATTGTTTTAGTGTAAAAATTCTTTAACTTTCCTTATGCTTTTTAAAAATGGATACCAAGAGAACAAAGCAAGTAAAATCTATATATGCTCAGAGGCGGACCGAGACCAATCGGGGCCCCTCACTGTCTCACACTGACCCAAATGTATGCAAATGAACATGGTAGCCTCCCTGCCTCCACCAGGCTCCTCAACCTCCTGGGCCTCCAATGTCAAGGGCCAGAGAATGGGCCCACAACCTTTAGGGCCAGCCCCCACTAAACCCACCCTTAACTGCAAGTTAGTAATAGGGCAGCTGTCAACCCCAGCATAAGCAGCATACCAGGAGCCATGGAGATGCCATTTGTGGGGGCCCCTACATGCTGGCCCTTTGGTCTAAGTCCCTTTGCCTGGCTGATCAGTCCACCCCTGCTCAGAAGCAGCAATAAAATACTGGGAGCTAGCTGCTGATTGGAAGCTGCACATGTTTTCCTCTTGTCATTGGCTCACCTGTGTTCGGCTAGCTCCCAGTAGTGCATTGTTGCTCCTTCAACAAAAGATGCCAAGAGAATAAAGCACATTTTGGTAACAGAAGTAATTTGAAACCTGTATGCGCTATCTGAATCCTGAACATTCATAGGGTGCGGGAGTATTGACCACACCTGCTCATGGTTTCTAAGGCTCCACCCACTCGTCTGCTGCCCACTGTATCCAATGTAAATCGCACAAAATACTAAATGCTGTATTTGTAGATGACCAAGACCTTCTGATTCCCACAGCAGTTTGTTACCAGCCGGGTGTCATTATGAAGTCGGAATACTCTCTAATATTATAACATTCTCTGCTATCTAATGTACAAACTAATTGCTTTATTTAACATAACTTTAGGTAATGATAATCTGTGCAATAAACATAGATCATTTTACCTCAATACGGACTTTTTAGCCAGGTGTTCAGTAAAATCAGCTGGGTGCTGCACCCAGTAAAAACCTCCTGGGGAAAACACCACAGTCACAGCTCAGGTTACATTTTCACAATGTGGGACAATCGGACATAACCAGGGACAGGATCAAAAACTGTTAGTGTCCTAGGAAAATCAAGACAGTTTGTAAGTATAGTTAAAGGGACAGTATTCACTCATTTTCATATAACTGCATGTAATAGACACTGCTATAAAGAAGAATACGCACAGATACTGATCTAAAAATCCAGTATAAAACCTTTTAAAAACTTACTTGGACGCTTCCAGTTTATCACTGTTGATGAGGTTAGGCTGGGACACCCAGTGAAAGGGGCTTGAAAACAAGAATAGCAGACACCCCCCGCCCCCCTTTCCCTGAATATGAAAAGACAGATAACATAAACGAGAGCCAGCAGGAGTCTGTAGACATCAGTATACATCTGACACTGTGGGGCTTGGTTAGGAATCTGAAAATCAGCACAATGATATTCAAAAATAAACAAAACTATACATTGTTACAAAAACACTCCCAGATGGGCTATATAAATGTATCAGCTACAAAACATTTATGCAAAGAAAAATCTAGTGTACAATGTCCATTTTAAGCCCTTAATGACCACAGCACTTTTCCATTTTCTGTCCTTTTGGGACCAAGGATATTTTTACATTTTTGTGGTGTTTGTGTTAGCTGTAATTTTCCTCTTACTCATTTACTGTACCCACACATATTATATACCGTTTTTCTCGCCATTAAATGGACTTTCTAAAGATACCATTATTTTCATCATATCTTTTAATTTACTATAAAAAAAATATATAAAATATGAGGAAAAATGGAAAAAACACACTTTTTCTATCTTTAACCCCCAAAATCTGTTACACATCTACAACCACTAAAATCACCCATGCTAAATAGTTTCCAAATTTTGTCCTGAGTTTAGAAATACCCAGTGTTTACATGTTCTTTGCTTGTTTTGCAAGTTATAGGGCCATAAATATAAGTAGCACTTTGCTATTTCCTAACCACTTTTTTCAAAATTAGCAATAGTTACATTGGGACACTGATATCTGTCAGGAATCCCTGAATATCCCTTGACATGTGTATATATATATTTTTTAGAAGACATCCCAAAGTATTGATCTAGGCCCATTTTGGTATATTTCATGCCACCATTTTACCGCCAAATGCGATCAAATAAAAAAATTGTTCACTTTTTCACAAACTTTAGGTTTCTCAATAATATTATTTACAAACAGTTTGTGCAGTTATGGCATACATGGTTGTAAATGCTTCTCTGGGATCCCCTTTGTTCATAAATAGCAGACTTATATGGCTTTGGTGTTGCTTTTTGGTAATTAGAAGTCCGCTAAATGCCACTGAGCACCACACATGTATTTTGCCCAGCAGTGAAGGGGTTAATTAGGGAGCATGTAGGGAGCTTCTAGGGTTAATTTTAGCTGTAGTGTAGTAGACAACCCCAGTATTGATCTAGGCCCATTTTGGTATATTTCATGCCACCATTTCACCGCCAAATGCAATCAAATAAAAAAAAAAAAAAAGTAAAGAATTTCACAATTTTAGGTTTCTCACTGAAATCATTTACAAACAGCTTGTGCAATTATGGCACAAATGGTTGTAAATGCTTCTCTGGGATCCCCATTGTTCAGAAATAGCAGACATACTGTATATGGCTTTGGCGTTGCTTTTTGGTAATTAGGCCGCTAAATGCAGCTGTGCACCGCACGTGTATTATGCCCAGCAGTGCAGGGGTTAATTAGGGGGCTTGTAGGGTTAATTTTAGCTTTAGTGTAGAGACTAGCCTCCCACCTGACACATTACACCCCCTTATCCCTCCCAAACAGCTCTCTTCTCTCCCCCACCCTAGAATTGTCCCCGCCATTTTAAGTACTGGCAGAAAGTCTGCCAGTACTAAAATAAGCTATCTCTGATTTTTTGTTTAATTAAGCATATTTACATATGCTGCTCTGTAGGATCCCCCCCCCCAAACAGCTCTCTAACCCTCCCCCTCTAACTTATTAGTAGCCATCTTGGGTACTGGCAGCTGTCTGCCAGTACCCAGTTTATTTTTTTTTATAATTTTTTTTTTCTGTAGTGTGGCTTGCTGCCCCCCAAAGACCAACCCCCCCACCCCCTCCCAGATCCCTTAGATCATTTTTTTTATATTTTTATAACCCCTTCTCTGTTACTTTTTCCAATATTTTTCTGCAGTGTAGTGGTTCCCACCCGCTCCCTACCTGTGTACGCGTCCGTGCGCGCCGCCCACGATCCCGCCCCCCTCTGCATCAAAGAAGACATTGATGGCCGCCCACCCGTCTCCCACACCCGCTCCCACCCATCAACGATTGCGGCCATCGATGGCTGATGCAGAGAGGGCGACAGAGTGGCTCTCTCTGCATTGGATTGCTAAAAATGTTATTGTAAATCATTTCAGTGAGAAACCTAAAATTGTGAAAAAATTAACAATTTTTTTTTTTAAATTTCATCGCATTTGGCGGTGAAATTGTGGCATGAAATATACCAAAATGGGCCTAGATCAATACTTTGGGTTGTCTACTAAAAAAGAAATGTAGTTTTGATAGGTAAAAAAAAAGGCTTTATTTCTGTTTAAATGTAGTGATGGCAAAAATGCTAAAAATGCTCTGGTCTTTTGGGTAAGTTTTTGTCTGAAGGGCCCGGTCCTTAAGGGGTTAATGGAACAATGCATTCCTATGTGCAGAGTAAATATACTCACTGATTCTACACTGTCACTTTTTATTGTTTTCCTACACGTGTACAGTTTATTGGCAACATAAGCTAATGCGTCTGCTGCTGAGAGCCAAACTAATGAACACACTTAAAATATAATTTTATTTAAAAATGCAAAACTAGGAATAGTATGTCCTAATTGGTTGTAATAGCTTTTTGTAGGGTTCCCTGAAGACCCCCCGAAGCTCACTTCTCAGCATAGTCTTGGGGTTTTCAAGAGCTCGTTTTTTCCCCATAACCCACCTACAGCCGAGCTAAATTGATGGGCAGCAGCTGTGAGAAATGCCGGCATAATTCCTCTTTAATGGGATTCACTGCAGATTTACATTGGGAAAACAAATAGAAGCACTAATGACATATTTCCTTTCCTAAATATTTGTGAAAACGCTGAGTTTTTAAGACAGCCGTACCATGTGCCTAGTCTCCCATTGTGACCATCAAGTCTTCCATGCTTTTTTGTTGAACACCTGCCAGAACATCTGCCTGCTTGGTGGAAAAGTATTTGTAGTTAATCTTAACATGTCAAACTCTCCATGCTGTTAATGAATTAAATATGCATTCTAGAAACACAGGGCTTTATTACTGTGTGTAGCAGGTGGGTAATGTGGGACTAATATCAGGCATCTTGGGATGGGACACGAATTCCGGTTCAGATACAAAATGCTCTTCAACAAGTGATATCACAACCGTGTTCTCTACAGCACATTTTTACTTTCATGATCCAGATAGAAGTAAATTGGAACGTTGTTTAACATTGTGTGTTCTATTATCAAAGTTTCTTTGTTTTCTTGGTACTTTGGTTCTTTGTTGAAAAGCAAGGATCTAAGCTCAGGAGTGTGCACGTGCCTGCAGCACTATATGGTAGCAGTTTTGCAGCAATGTTATTCGTTACCAAGAGCACTAGATAGCAGCATTATTTCCTGTTATGTAGTGCTAAATGCATATTGTCGCTACCTATCTAGATATCTCTTCAACAAAGAATTTAAGCAAATTTGATAATAGAAGTAAATTGGAACCTTTTTTTTTATTATTGTTTTGTCTATCTGAATAATGAGAGAGAAATTTTGGGTTTCATGTCCCTTTAAATTTTAATGGAGTGGCCAGTAAAATTGGCCCATTTTAAAAAGATTTTGGGGAGAACACTGCCTAAATTATTTAATTTAGTAACTGAACTAAATGGAATAGTCTCTTACAATTCTACACCTGATCCATGAAAATATAATTGACTTTAATGTCCCTTTAAATTTCAGGAAAACAATGAAAGTACTACACATAAATAAACACTTTGTATTACAATCTCAGAAGTGTTTTGTGTCCCTTTAAAGGCATTGGTACTGATATTTGTAGAAAATGAACGCTGTTACACAAATCAGCGCACAGGCTGGGACAAGCGACGGTTACACATATGGTGCAGCAGAAGTGTGTAGTTAAGGATCTCCCACACGTGTTCCTGATTCCCACAGAAGCAATCTGCACTTTGTATCATGTAATTGTATTTGTGAGCTAGATTACAGGGCCCGCACTGTACCAGCCTGTGCCCCCTCAATTATCCCCAGAAAGTTGCTGTGCCAGTGTGTGACCTGCAAAAACCTCAGATTTGTTTTTTACTCTCTTACAAATTTAGCACTGAAATTAACAAGTCAGAAAGAACGGTCACTGCCCAATTTGTTTGTATTTGAGGCTTTTCTGAAACCTTTAAAGGGACATGAAACCCAAATGTTTCTTTCATTATTCAGATACAAACTTTCCAATTTTATTCTCTTGCCTAATTTGCTTCATTATCTTGTAGTCATTTTGTTGAAGGAGAAACAATGCACTACTGGGATAACTATCAAATTTGCATCATTCTTTTGGTATCCTTTGTTGAAAAACACACCTAGGTAGCCTCAGGAGCAGCAACGCACCACTGGGAGCTAGTTACTGATTGGTGGCTGCACATAAAAACCTGTTATTGGCTCACTTGATGTGTTCAAAGGTAACGCTGATAATAGACGTAAAATGCTCTTAACTAATTCATGAAACACAAAGATTTATTTTGTAATTCACACAGAACAGAACATTACAAAAAAAATTTCCAATTTACTTCTATTGTTAAATTTGCTTCGCCCCATGATATTCTATGTTGTAGAGATACCTAGGTATGGGGTTGCCACCTCAGCTATGTTTTCCTGGACACTTATGAGTTATACATACTGCTGGGTCTGCAGGTAGGAACATGAATTTCCACCCTGGACAGCACACAAATAGTTAAACTGAACAACCCTTTTTATATTCCCTGCACAGCCTGCAGCATGTATAAATCAAGTGTCCAGGAAAGCATGGCTGAGGTGGCAACCCTACCTAGGTAGCATCTGGCGCACTACATGGCAGGGAATAGTGCTGTTATCTAGTGCTCTTGCTAATGTATAATATTGTGTGTTATAGAGATACCTAGGTAGTATCTGTAGCACTACATGACAGGTAATAGTGCTGTTTTCTCCAACATAGGTGTGTCCGGTCCACGGCGTCATCCTTACTTGTGGGATATTCTCCTCCCCAACAGGAAATGGCAAAGAGCCCAGCAAAGCTGGTCACATGATCCCTCCTAGGCTCCGCCTACCCCAGTCATTCTCTTTGCCGTTGTACAGGCAACATCTCCACGGAGATGGCTTAGAGTTTTTTAGTGTTTAACTGTAGTTTTTATTATTCAATCAAGAGTTTGTTATTTTAAAATAGTGCTGGTATGTACTATTTACTCAGAAACAGAAAAGAGATGAAGATTTCTGTTTGTATGAGGAAAATGATTTTAGCACCGTAACTAAAATCCATGGCTGTTCCACACAGGACTGTTGAGAGCAATTAACTTCAGTTGGGGGAACAGTGTGCAGTCTCTTACTGCTTGAGGTATGACACATTCTAACAAGACGATGTAATGCTGGAAGCTGTCATTTTCCCTATGGGATCCGGTAAGCCATGTTTATTTAGATAGTAAATAAGGGCTTCACAAGGGCTTATTAAGACTGTAGACTTTTTCTGGGCTAAATCGATTCATTATTAACACATATTTAGCCTTGAGGAATCATTTATTCTGGGTATTTTGATATGATTATATCGGCAGGCACTGTTTTTGACACCTTATTCTTTAGGGGCTTTCCCTAATCATAGTCAGAGCCTCATTTTCGCGCCGGTATGGCGCACTTGTTTTTGAGGACAGCATGGCATGCAGCTGCATGTGTGTGGAGCTCTGATACCTAGAAAAGTCTTTCTGAAGGCATCATTTGGTATCGTATTCCCCTTTGGGCTTGGTTGGGTCTCAGAAAAGCAGATTCCAGGGACTGTAAAGGGGTTAAATATAAAAACGGCTCCGGTTCCGTTATTTTAAGGGTTAAAGCTTCCAAATTTGGTGTGCAATACTTTTAAGGCTTTAAGACACTGTGGTGAAATTTTGGTGAATTTTGAACAATTCCTTCATACTTTTTCGCAATTGCAGTAATAAAGTGTGTTTAGTTTAAAATTTAAAGTGACAGTAACGGTTTTATTTTAAAACGTTTTTTGTGCTTTGTTATCAAGTTTATGCCTGTTTAACATGTCTGAACTACCAGATAGATTGTGTTCTGACTGTGGGGAAACCAAGGTTCCTTCTCATTTAACTATATTTATTTTATGTCATAAAAAAATTTAGTAAAAATGATGCCCAAGATGATTCCTCAAGTGAGGGGAGTAAGCATGGTACTGCATCATCCCCTCCTTCGTCTACACCAGTCTTGCCCATACAGGAGGCCCCTAGTACATCTAGTGCGCCAATACTCCTTACTATGCAACATTTAACGGCTGTAATGGATAATTCTATCAAAAACATTTTAGCCAATATGCCCACTTATCAGTGAAAGCGCGACTGCTCTGTTTTAGAAAATTCTGTAGAGCATGAGAACGCTAATGATATGGTTTCTGAAGGGCCCCTACACCAGTCTGAGGGGGCCAGGGAGGTTTTGTCTGAGGGAGAAATTTCAGATCCAGGAAACATTTCTCAACAAGCTGAACCTGATGTGATTACTTTTAAATTTAAGTTGGAACATCTCCGCGCTCTGCTTAAGGAGGTGTTATCCAATTTGGATGATTGTGATTATCTGGTCATTCCAGAACCACTATGTAAAATGGAAAAGTTCTTAGAGGCCCCGGGGCCCCCCGAAGCTTTTCCTATATCCATGCGGGTGGCGTACATTGTTAGTAAAGAATGGGACAGGCCCGGTATACCTTTAGTACCTCCCCCCATATTTATAAAATTGTTTTCCTATAGTCGACCCCAGAAAGGACTGATGGCAGACAGTCCCCAAGGTCGAGGGGGCGGTTTCTACTCTACACAAGCGCGCCACTATACCCATAGAAGATAGTTGTGCTTTCCAAGATCCTATGGATAAAGAATTAGAAGGTCTGCTAAAGATGTTTGTTCAGCAAGGTTCCCTTCTACAACCAATTGCATGCATTGTCCCTGTCACTGCAGCCGCGTGTTTCTAGTTTGATGAGCTAGGAAAGGCGATTATTAGTAATTCTTCTTCTTATGAGGAGATTATGGACAGAATTCGTGCTCTTAAATTGGCTAATTCTTTCACCCTAGACGCCACCTTGCAATTGGCTAGGTTAGCGGCGAAACAATTCTGGGTTTGCTATTGTGGCGCAGAGCGCTTTGGTTAAAATCTTGGGCAGCGGATGCGTCTTCCAAGAACAAATTGCTTGACATTCCTTTCAAGGGGAAAACACTCTTTGGCCCTGACTTGAAAGAGATTATCTCTGATATCACTGGGGGCAAGGGCCACGCCCTTCCTCAGGATAGGTCTTTTCAAGACCAAAAATAAACCTAAGTTTCGTCCCTTTCGCAGAAACGGATCAGCCCCAAGGGCTACGTCCCCTAAGCAGGAAGGTAATACTTCTCAAGCCAATCCAGCCTGGAGACCTATGCAAGGCTGGAACAAAGGAAAGCAGGCCAGGAAACCTGCCACTGCTACCAAGACAGCATGAAATGCGGGCCCCCGATCCGGGACCGGATCTGGTGGGGGGCAGACTCTTTCTCTTCGCTCAGGCTGGGGCAAGAGATGTTCTGGATCCTTGGGCGCTAGAAATAGTCTCCCAAGGTTATTCTCTGGAGTTCAAGGGGCTTCCTCCAAGGGGGAGGTTCCACAGGTCTCAGTTGTCTTCAGACCACTTAAGAAGACAGGCATTCTTACATTGGGTAGAAGACCTGCTAAAAATGGGAGTGATTCATCCTGTTCCATTAGGAGAACAAGGGATGGGGTTCTACTCCAATCTGTTCATAGTTCCCAAAAAAAGAGGGAACGTTCAGACCAATCTTAGATCTCAAGATCTTGAACAAGTTTCTCAAGGTTCCATCGTTCAAGATGGAAACCATTCGAACACTTCTTCCTTCCATACAGGAAGGTCAATTCATGACCAAGGTGGATTTCAAGGATGCGTATCTACATATTCCTATCCACAAGGAACATCATCGGTTCCTAAGGTTTGAATTCCTGGACAAGCATTTCCAGTTCGTGGCGTTTTCTTTCGGATTAGCCACTGCTCCTAGGATTTTCTCATAGGTACTAGGGTCCCTTCTGGCGGTGCTAAGACCAAGGGGCATTGCTGTAGTACCTTACTGGGACGACATTCTGATTCGAGCGTCGTCCCTTCCTCAAGTAAAGGCTCACACGGACATTGTCCTGGCCTTTCTCAGATCTCACGGATGGAAAGTGAACGTGGAAAAGAGTTCTCTATCTCCGTCAACGAGGGTTCCCTTCTTGGGAACTATAATAGACTCCTTAGAAATGAGGATTTTTCTGACAGAAGCCAGAAAAACAAAACTTCTAGACTCTTGTCGGATACTTCATTCCGTTCCTCTTCCTTCCATAGCGCAGTGCATGGAAGTGATAGGTTTGATGGTAGCGGCAATGGACATAGTTCCTTTTGTGCGCATTCATCTAAGACCATTACAACTGTTCATGCTCAGTCAGTGGAATGGGGACTATTCAGACTTGTCTCCGAAGATACAAGTAAATCAGAGGACCAGAGACTCATTCCGTTGGTGGCTGTCCCTGGACAACCTGTCACAAGGGATGACCTTCCGCAGACCAGAGTGGGTCATTGTCACGACCGACGCCAGTCTGATGGGCTGGGGCGCGGTCTGGGGATCCCTGAAAGCTCAGGGTCTTTGGTCTCGGGTAGAATCTCTTCTACCGATAAATATTCTGGAACTGAGAGCGATATTCAATGCTCTCAAAGCTTGGCCTCAGCTAGCGAGGGCCAAGTTCATACATCAACCATCAGGGGGGAACAAGGAGTTCCCTAGCGATGGAAGAAGTGACCAAAATCATTCTATGGGCGGAGTCTCACTCCTGCCACCTGTCTGCTATCCACATCCCAGGAGTGGAAAATTGGGAAGCGGATTTTCTGAGTCATCAGACATTGCATCCGGGGGAGTGGGAACTCCATCCGGAAATCTTTGCCCAAGTCACTCAACCGTGGGGCATTCCAGACATGGATCTGATGGCCTCTCGTCAGAACTTCAGAGTTCCTTACTACGGGTACAGATCCAGGGATCCCAAGGCGGCTCTAGTGGATGCACTAGTAGCACCTTGGACCTTCAAACTAGCTTATGTGTTCCCGCCGTTTCCTCTCATCCCCAGGCTGGTAGCCAGGATCAATCAGGAGAGGGCGTCGGTGATTTTGATAGCTCCTGCGTGGCCACGCAGGACTTGGTATGCAGATCTGGTGAATATGTCATCGGCTCCACCATGGAAGCTACCTTTGAGACGAGACCTTCTTGTTCTAGGTCCGTTCGACCCACTCCAGCTGCCTGCTTGGAGATTGAACGCTTGATCTTATCAAAGCGAGGGTTCTCAGATTCTGTTATTAATCTCTTGTTCAGGCCTGAAAGCCTGTAACCAGAAAAATTACCACATAATTTGGTATATCTGTTAGTGTGAATCTGCAGGATTCCCTTGGGACAAGGTTAAGATTCCTAAGAGTCTATCCTTCCTTCGAGAAGGATTGGAAAAAGGATTATCTGCAAGTTCCTTGATGGGACAGATTTCTGCCTTGTCTGTGTTACTTCACAAAAAGCTGGCAGCTGTGCCAGATTTTCTAGCCGTTGTTCAGGCTCTGGTTAGAATCAAGCCTGTTTACAAAATTTTGACTCCTCCTTGGAGTCTCAACCTAGTTCTTTCAGTTCTTCAGGGGGTTCCGTTTGAACCCTTACATTCCGTTGATATTAAGTTATTATCTTGGAAAGTTTTGTTTTTGGTTGCAATTTCTTCTGCTAGAAGAGTTTCAGAATTATCTGCTCTGCAGTGTTCTTCTCCTTATCTGGTGTTCCATGCAGATAAGGTGGTTTTGCGTACTAAACCTGGTTTTCTTCCAAAAGTTGTTTCTAACAAAAACATTAACCAGGAGATAGTTGTGCCTTCTTTGTGTCCTAATCCAGTTTCAAAGAAGGAACGTTTGTTGCACAACTTGGATGTAGTTCGTGCTCTCAAATTTTACTTAGCAGCTACTAAGGATTTCAGACAAACTTTGTCTTTGTTTGTTGTTTATTCTGGTAAACGGAGAGGTCAAAAAGCAACTTCTACCTCTCTCTCCTTCTGGATTAAAAGCATTATCCGATTGGCTTATGAGACTGCCGGACGGCAGCCTCCTGAAAGAATCACAGCTCACTCCACTAGGGCTGTGGCTTCCACATGGGCCTTCAAGAACGAGGCTTCTGTTGATCAGATATGTAAGGCAGCGACTTGGTCTTCACTGCACACTTTTTCTAAATTTTACAAATTTGATACTTTTGCTTCTTCTGAGGCTATTTTTGGGAGAAAGGTTTTGCAAGCCGTGGTGCCTTCCATTTAGGTGACCTGATTTGCTCCCTCCCTTCATCCGTGTCCTAAAGCTTTGGTATTGGTTCCCACAAGTAAGGATGACGCCGTGGACCGGACACACCTATGTTGGAGAAAACAGAATTTATGTTTACCTGATAAATTACTTTCTCCAACGGTGTGTCCGGTCCACGGCCCGCCCTGGTTTTTTTAATCAGGTCTGATAATTTATTTTCTTTAACTACAGTCACCACGGTAACATATGGTTTCTCCTATGCAAATATTCCTCCTTAACGTCGGTCGAATGACTGGGGTAGGCGGAGCCTAGGAGGGATCATGTGACCAGCTTTGCTGGGCTCTTTGCCATTTCCTGTTGGGGAGGAGAATATCCCACAAGTAAGGATGACGCCGTGGACCGGACACACCGTTGGAGAAAGTAATTTATCAGGTAAACATAAATTCTGTTATCTAGTGCTCTTGCTAATGTATAATATTGTGTATTATAGAGATACCTAGGTATTATCTGTAGCACTGCATGACAGGTAATAGTGCTGTGATCTAGTGCTCTTGCTAATGTATAATAGTGTGTGTTATAGAGATACCTAGGTAGTATCTGTAGCACTACATGACAGGTAATAGTGCTGTTATCTAGTGCTCTTGCTAATGTATAATATTATCTGTTATAGAGATACCTAGGTAGTATCTGTAGCACTACATGACAGGTAATAGTGCTGTTATCTAATGCTCTTGCTAATGTATAATAGTGTGTTATAGAGATACCTAGGTAGTATCTGTAGCACTACATGACAGGTAATAGTGCTGTTATCTAGTGCTCTTGCTAATGTATAATATTGTGTGTTATAGAGATACCTAGGTTGTATCTGTAGCACTACATGACAGGTAATAGTGCTGTTATCTAGTGTTCTTGCTAATGTATAATATTGTGTATTATAGAGATACCTAGGTATTATCTGTAGCACTGCATGACAGGTAATAGTGCTGTGATCTAGTGCTCTTGCTAATGTATAATAGTGTGTTATAGAGATACCTAGGTAGTGTCTGTAGCACTACATGACAGGTAATAGTGCTGTTATCTAGTGCTCTTGCTAATGTATAATATTGTGTGTTATAGAGATACCTAGGTAGTATCTGTAGCACTACATGACAGGTAATAGTGCTGTTATCTAGTGCTCTTGCTAATGTATAATATTGTGTGTTATAGAGATACCTAGGTAGTATCTGTAACACTACATGACAGGTAATAGTGCTGTTTTCTAGTGCTCTTGCTTATGTATAATATTATCTGTTATAGAGATACCTAGGTAGTATCTGTAGCACTACATGACAGGTAATAGTGCTGTTATCTAGTACTCTTACTAATATGTAATATTATGTGTTATAGAGATACCTAGGTAGTATCTGTAGCACTACATGACAGGTAATAGTGCTGTTATCTAGTGCTCTTGCTAATGTATAATGTTGTGTGTTATAGAGATACCTAGGTAGTATCTGTAGCACTACATGACAGGTAATAGTGCTGTTATCTAGTGCTCTTGCTAATATATAATATTGTGTTATAGAGATACCTAGGTAGTATCTGTAGCACTACATGACAGGTAATAGTGCTGTTATCTAGTGCTCTTGCTAATGTATAATATTGTGTGTTATAGAGATACCTAGGTAGTATCTGTAGCACTACATGACAGTTAATAGTGCTGTTATCTAGTGCTCTTGCTAATGTATAATATTGTGTATTATAGAGATACCTAGGTAGTATCTGTAGCACTACATGACAGGTAATAGTGCTGTTACCTAGTGCTCTTGCTAATGTATAATATTGTTTGTTATAGAGATACCTAGGTAGTATCTGTAGCACTACATGACAGGTAATAGTGCTGTTACCTAGTGCTCTTGCTAATGTATAATATTGTTTGTTATAGAGATACCTAGGTAGTATCTGTAGCACTACATGACTGGTAATAGTGCTGTTATCTAGTACTCTTGCTAATGTATAATATTGTGTGTTATAGAGATACCTAGGTAGTATCTGTAGCACTACATGACAGGTAATAGTGCTGTTATCTAGTGTTCTTGCTAATGTATAATATTGTGTTATAGAGATACCTAGGTAGTATCTGTAGCACTACATGACAGGTAATAGTGCTGTTATCTAGTGCTCTTGCTAATGTATAATATTGTGTGTTATAGAGATACCTAGGTAGTATCTGTAGCACTACATGACAGGTAATAGTGCTGCCCTCTAGTGCTCTTGCTAATGTATAATATTGTGTTATATAGATGCCTAGGTAGTATCTGTAGCACTACATGACAGGTAATAGCGCTGCCCTCTAGTGCTCTTGCTAATGTATAATATTGTGTGTTATAGAGATACATAGTTACCATCTGTAGCACTACATGACTGGTAATAGTGCTGTTATCTAGTGCTCTTGCTAATGTATAATATTGTGTGTTATAGAGATACCTAGGTAGTATCTGTAGCATTACATGACAGGTAATAGTGCTGTTACCTAGTGCTCTTGCTAATGTATAATATTGTGTGTTATAGAGATACCTAGGTAGTATCTGTAGCACTACATGACAGGTAATAGTGCTGCTATCTAGTGCTCTTGCTAATGTATAATATTGTGTGTTATAGAGATACCTAGGTAGTATCTGTAGCACTACATGACAGGTAATAGTGCTGTTATCTAGAGCTTTTGCTAATGTATAATATTGTTTGTTAAAGAGATACCTAGGTAGCATCTGTAGCACTACATGACAGGTAATAGTGCTGTTATCTAGTGCTCTTGCTAATGTATAATATTGTGTTATAGAGATACCTAGGTAATATCTGTAGCACTACATGACAGGTAATAGTGCTGTTATCTAGTGCTCTTGCTAATGTATAATATTGTGTTATAGAGATATCTAGGTAGTATCTGTAGCACTACATGACAGGTAATAGTGCTGTTATCTAGTGCTATTGCTAATGTATAATATTGTGTTATAGAGATACCTAGGTAGTATCTGTAGCACTACATGACAGGTAATAGTGCTGTTATCTAGTACTCTTGCTAATGTATAATATTGTGTTATAGAGATACCTAGGTAGTATCTGTAGCACTACATGACAGGTAATAGTGCTGTTATCTAGTGTTCTTGCTAATGTATAATATTGTGTTATAGAGATACCTAGGTAATATCTGTAGCACTACATGACAGGTAATAGTGCTGTTATCTAGTGCTCTTGCTAATGTATAATATTGTGTTATAGAGATATCTAGGTAGTATCTGTAGCACTACATGACAGGTAATAGTGCTGTTATCTAGTGCTCTTGCTAATGTATAATATTGTGTTATAGAGATACCTAGGTAGTATCTGTAACACTACATGACAGGTAATAGTGCTGTTATCTAGTGCTCTTGCTAATATATAATATTGTGTTATAGAGATACCTAGGTAGTATCTGTAGCACTACATGACAGGTAATAGTGCTGTTATCTAGTGCTCTTGCTAATGTATAATATTGTGTTATAGAGATACCTAGGTAGTATCTGTAGCACTACATGACAGGTAATAGTGCTGTTATCTAGTGCTCTTGCTAATGTATAATATTGTGTTATAGAGATACCTAGGTAGTATCTGTAGCACTACATGACAGGTAATAGTGCTGTTATCTAGTGCTCTTGCTAATGTATAATATTGTGTTATAGAGATACCTAGGTAGTATCTGTAACACTACATGACAGGTAATAGTGCTGTTATCTAGTGCTCTTGCTAATGTATAATATTGTGTTATAGAGATACCTAGATAGTATCTGTAGCACTACATGACAGGTAATAGTGCTGTTATCTAGTGCTCTTGCTAATGTATAATATTGTGTTATAGAGATACCTAGGTAGTATCTGTAGCACTACATGACAGGTAATAGTACTGTTATCTAGTGCTCTTGCTAATATATAATATTGTGTTATAGAGATACCTAGGTAGTATCTGTAGCACTACATGACAGGTAATAGTGCTGTTATCTAGTGCTCTTGCTAATATATAATATTGTGTTATAGAGATACCTAGGTAGTATCTGTAGCACTACATGACAGGTAATAGTGCTGTTATCTAGTGCTCTTGCTAAAGTATATTATTGTGTGTTATAGAGATACCTAGGTAGTATCTGTAGCACTACATGACAGGTAATAGTGCTGTTATCTAGTGCTCTTGCTAAAGTATATTATTGTGTGTTATAGAGATACCTAGGTAGTATCTGTAGCACTACATGACAGGTAATAGTGCTGTTATCTAGTGCTCTTGCTAATATATAATATTGTGTTATAGAGATACCTAGGTAGTATCTGTAACACTACATGACAGGTAATAGTGCTGTTATCTAGTGCTCTTGCTAATATATAATATTGTGTTATAGAGATACCTAGGTAGTATCTGTAGCACTACATGACAGGTAATAGTGCTGTTATCTAGTGCTCTTGCTAATATATAATATTGTGTTATAGAGATACCTAGGTAGTATCTGTAGCACTACATGACAGGTAATAGTGCTGTTATCTAGTGCTCTTGCTAAAGTATATTATTGTGTGTTATAGAGATACCTAGGTAGTATCTGTAGCACTACATGACAGGTAATAGTGCTGTTATCTAGTGCTCTTGCTAAAGTATATTATTGTGTGTTATAGAGATACCTAGGTAGTATCTGTAGCACTACATGACAGGTAATAGTGCTGTTATCTAGTGCTCTTGCTAATATATAATATTGTGTTATAGAGATACCTAGGTAGTATCTGTAACACTACATGACAGGTAATAGTGCTGTTATCTAGTGCTCTTGCTAATATATAATATTGTGTTATAGAGATACCTAGGTAGTATCTGTAGCACTACATGACAGGTAATAGTGCTGTTATCTAGTGCTCTTGCTAAAGTATATTATTGTGTGTTATAGAGATACCTAGGTAGTATCTGTAGCACTACATGACAGGTAATAGTGCTGTTATCTAGTGCTCTTGCTAAAGTATATTATTGTGTGTTATAGAGATACCTAGGTAGTATCTGTAGCACTACATGACGGGTAATAGTGCTGTTATCTAGTGCTCTTGCTAATGTATAATATTGTGTGTTATAGAGATACCTAGATAGTATCTGTAGCACTACATGACAGGTAATAGTGCTGTTATCTAGTGCTCTTGCTAATGTATAATATTGTGTTATAGAGATACCTAGGTAATATCTGTAGCACTACATGACATGTAATAGTGCTCTTATCTAGTGTTCTTGCTAATGTATAATATTGTGTGTTATAGAGATACCTAGGTAGCATCTGTAGCACTACATGACAGGTAATAGTGCTGTTATATAGTGCTCTTGCTAATGTATAATATTGTATGTTATATAGATACCTAGGTAGTATCTGTAGCACTACATGACAGGTAATAGTGCTGTTATCTAGTGCTCTTGCTAATGTATAATATTGTGTTATAGAGATACCTAGGTAGTATCTGTAGCACTACATGACAGGTAATAGTGCTGTTATCTAGTGCTCTTGCTAATGTATAATATTGTGTTATAGAGATACCTAGGTAGTATCTGTAACACTACATGACAGGTAATAGTGCTGTTATCTAGTGCTCTTGCTAATGTATAATATTGTGTTATAGAGATACCTAGATAGTATCTGTAGCACTACATGACAGGTAATAGTGCTGTTATCTAGTGCTCTTGCTAATGTATAATATTGTGTTATAGAGATACCTAGGTAGTATCTGTAGCACTACATGACAGGTAATAGTACTGTTATCTAGTGCTCTTGCTAATATATAATATTGTGTTATAGAGATACCTAGGTAGTATCTGTAGCACTACATGACAGGTAATAGTGCTGTTATCTAGTGCTCTTGCTAATATATAATATTGTGTTATAGAGATACCTAGGTAGTATCTGTAGCACTACATGACAGGTAATAGTGCTGTTATCTAGTGCTCTTGCTAAAGTATATTATTGTGTGTTATAGAGATACCTAGGTAGTATCTGTAGCACTACATGACAGGTAATAGTGCTGTTATCTAGTGCTCTTGCTAAAGTATATTATTGTGTGTTATAGAGATACCTAGGTAGTATCTGTAGCACTACATGACAGGTAATAGTGCTGTTATCTAGTGCTCTTGCTAATATATAATATTGTGTTATAGAGATACCTAGGTAGTATCTGTAACACTACATGACAGGTAATAGTGCTGTTATCTAGTGCTCTTGCTAATGTATAATAGTTTGTGTTATAGAGATAACTAGGTAGTGTCTGTAGCACTACATGACAGGTAATAGTGCTGTTATCTAGTGCTATTGCTAATTTATAATATTGTGTTATAGAGATACCTAGGTAGTATCTGTAGCACTACATGACAGGTAATAGTGCTGTTATCTAGTGCTCTTGCTAATGTATAATATTGTGTTATAGAGATACCTAGGTAGTATCTGTAGCACTACATGACAGGTAATAGTGCTGTTATCTAGTGCTCTTGCTAATGTATAATATTGTGTGTTATAGAGATACCTAGGTAGTATCTGTAGCACTACATGACAGGTAATAGTGCTGTTATCTAGTGCTCTTGCTAATGTATAATATTGTGTTATAGAGATACCTAGGTAGTATCTGTAGCACTACATGACAGGTAATAGTGCTGTTATCTAGTGCTCTTGCTAATGTATAATATTGTGTTATAGAGATACCTAGGTAGTATCTGTAGCACTACATGACATGTAATAGTGCTGTTATCTAGTGCTCTTGCTAATGTATAATATTGTGTGTTATAGAGATACCTAGGTAGTATCTGTAGCACTACATGACATGTAATAGTGCTGTTATCTAGTGCTCTTGCTAATGTATAATATTGTGTGTTATAGAGATACCTAGGTAATATCTGTAGCACTACATGACATGTAATAGTGCTGTTATCTAGTGCTCTTGCTAATGTATAATATTATGTTATAGAGATACCTAGGTAGTATCTGTAGCACTACATGACAGGTAATAGTGCTGTTATCTAGTGCTCTTGCTAATGTATAATATTATGTTATAGAGATACCTAGGTAGTATCTGTAGCACTACATGACAGGTAATAGTGCTGTTATCTAGTGCTCTTGCTAATATATAATATTATGTTATAGAGATACCTAGGTAGTATCTGTAGCACTACATGACAGGTAATAGTGCTGTTATCTAGTGCTCTTGCTAATGTATAATATTGTGTGTTATAGAGATACCTAGGTAGTATCTGTAGCACTACATGACAGGTAATAGTGCTGTTATCTAGTGCTCTTGCTAATGTATAATATTGTGTGTTATAGAGATACCTAGGTAGTATCTGTAGCACTACATGACAGGTAATAGTGCTGTTATCTAGTGCTCTTGCTAATGTATAATATTGTGTTATAGAGATACCTAGGTAATATCTGTAGCACTACATGACAGGTAATAGTGGTGTTATCTAGAGCTCTTGCTAATATATAATATTATGTTATAGAGACACCTAGGTAGTATCTGTAGCACTACATGACAGGTAATAGTGCTGCTATCTAGTGCTCTTGCTAATGTATAATATTGTGTTATAGAGGTACCTAGGTAGTATCTGTAGCACTACATGACATGTAATAGTGCTGTTATCTAGTGCTCTTGCTGATGTATAATATTATCTGTTATAGAGATACCTAGGTAGTATCTGTAGCACTACATGACAGGTAATAGTGCTGCTATCTAGTGCTCTTGCTAATGTATAATATTATGTTATAGAGATACCTAGGTAGTATCTGTAGCACTACATGACATGTAATAGTGCTGTTATCTAGTGCTCTTGCTGATGTATAATATCTGTTATAGAGATACCTAGGTAGTATCTGTAGCACTACATGACAGGTAATAGTGCTGTTATCTAGTGCTCTTGCTGATGTATAATATTGTGTGTTATAGAGATACCTAGGTAGTATCTGTAGCACTACATGACAGGTAATAGTGCTGTTATCTAGTGCTCTTGCTAATGTATAATATTGTGTTATAGAGATACCTAGGTAGTATCTGTAGCACTACATGACAGGTAATAGTGCTGTTATTTAGTGCTCTTGCTAATTTATAATATTGTGTTATAGAGATACCTAGGTAATATCTGTAGCACTACATGACAGGTAATAGTGCTGTTATCTAGAGCTCTTGCTAATGTATAATATTGTGTTATAGAGATACCTAGGTAGTATCTGTAGCACTACATGACAGGTAATAGTGCTGTTATCTAGTGCTATTGCTAATTTATAATATTGTGTTATAGAGGTACCTAGGTAGTATCTGTAGCACTACATGACAGGTAATAGTGCTGTTATTTAGTGCTGTTGCTAATTTATAATATTGTGTTATAGAGATACCTAGGTAATATCTGTAGCACTACATGACAGGTAATAGTGCTGTTATCTAGTGCTCTTGCTAAAGTATAATATTGTGTTATAGAGATACCTAGGTAGTATCTGTAGCACTACATGACAGGTAATAGTGCTGTTATCTAGTGCTCTTGCTAATGTATAATATTGTGTGTTATAGAGATACCTAGGTAGTATCTGTAGCACTACATGACAGGTAATAGTGCTGTTATCTAGTGCTCTTGCTAATGTATAATATTGTGTGTTATAGAGATACCTAGGTAATATCTGTAGCACTACATGACAGGTAATAGTGCTGTTATCTAGTGCTCTTATTAATGTATAATAGTGTGTGTTATAGAGATACCTAGGTAGTATCTGTAGCACTACATGACAGGTAATAGTGCTGTTATCTAGTGCTCTTGCTAATATATAATATTATGTTATAGAGATACCTAGGTAGTATCTGGAACACCACATGACAGGTAATAGTGCTGCCCTCTAGTGCTCTTGCAAATGGATAACATTCTTGCAAAACTGCTGCCATATTGTGCTTCAGTAATGGGCTAGCTCCTAAGTTTACGTCCCTGCTTTTCAACAAAAGATACCAAGAGAATGAAGAAACATTGATAATAAAAGTAAATTAGAAAGTTTAGAATTATATTCTCTATCTGAGTCATGAAATACAATTTTTTTTTTTTTAGTTTAATGTCCCTTTCAATTTTTGCTTTTGTGTTCCTTTAAACATTTTTTTTTTATTATTATTTTTTTAGGCCAAGCATAATTTCAGATTATTTATATTTTTGAGTAACCAGTGTGCGTCTAACAACAAGTGAGCTGGATGTGATCTGCCAACATCAGGCTCTGATGGATTTACAATGTATCTGTACTCGTGTAGCTTCCAGTTCATCCGCGGGCTAGAAGTTAACGGTAGCAAACTCCCTGCTGACAGGGACTGAGAGCGCCAGCTTCGGCACAGATGTTTTGCATCTGCTCCAGGCCTTTGTCACAGAGACGAGATGTAAGGTGTAAGCGCGGAATGGCTCGCAGCCAGGTTTTACGAGCAACCTTTCCCTGCACGCAGACTTACAACGCTGAGCTTTTTGCAGCCATAAAACTTAAAGGTGTTTAGCAGTTGTTCTTGTGTGGTTTTCCTTATTTTTTGTTTCATGATGGAAGTAAAAACAACTTGTACCTGCCGGAGGCTTAACTTGATTTTAAGTATCCCCATTACTGTGCATATACACATTTATTCTTAATTTTCTTCACCAAGGATCATCTTTTAATTGTTCTTTCTAGATTACTGCCATTTCTAATGGGGGTACCTGCTTTTTCCCATTGTTTTTAAAGAAATATAAAACTTCCTGTTAAACTCTGACTTTGAAAAGTATAATGTTTATCTTTAAAGGGGCATTCTAATGTTCTGTTTTATCCTCCTTTAAAGATGCATTATAGTGTGAAAATTGCATGCCTCTAATTCAGCAGAGCAAGTCATTTTAGCGCTTGCAAGCAACCCCACAGTCGTAGTTTAAATGACTCTACCCCTCCATGTGTAATATATTTGTAATGCTTTGCTGAATAAAGAATAAACGGTTAAAGTACCACTCAGAGGTCACAGAGTGCTGCATTATCCTTAGTGGATACAGCCAGCGTGACAATTGCACAGTTTAAAGGGTTATAAAACAATTCTGTTTCACTTTTGTAGTAAATGAAACACTAAGCAGGGGCTTATGCTTAATAGAACTCATTGCAATATGTATTATTCATAATTTTAAAAGTATTTTACCTTTTTTATTTATTTGTTTTGAACCTCATTTTGTGCAGTGTCCCTTACTTGCTGTCACAGCCCTACAAGGGGGCTGTGGTCTCTATAGGAAGGCTTATCTAGCTTGTTGTCATAAATCGAATAACATGAGCTAGTTTATAATTCAGTGAAAACTCTAGAGACAGGTTTGGTAATGCTCAGAAGAGGCAAAATGTAGCTTAAAGGGACAGTAAATTCAAAATTAAACTTTCATGATTCAGATAGCGCATGCAATTTTTAAACGACAATCCAATTTACTTCTATTATCAAAGTTGATTTGTTTTCTTGATATTTGTTGACGAGTAAATCTAGGTAGGCTGATAGGAGCTCAGAAGCCTGCATGTGTCTTTATTATTCTATTGCAGCAGTGTTTGCAACATTGTTTGTAGTAATGAAATACATACTAGCAAACACTGCTGCCAGATGGCTAAACACACATGCACTCTCCAGAGCTCACCTATGATTACTCTTTAACAAAGGATACCAAGAGAACTAAACAAAATTGATAGCATAAGTAAATTGGAACGTTATTTAAAATGTTATGCTCTATCGATTTGTTTAATTTTGGCTTGACTGTCCCTTTTAAGGAGGAGATGAATGTGTTTTGAAAAGATCATTTTTATAAAGTATTGGTCCTATTAATCAAATCAAACAAACAAGTGTGTACAACAGTCAAAACCATCCAGAAACATATTTCTGCTGATTTTTTTTTCTTTTTTTTAATTTCATTTATTAGGGTGTCCAGGTGACCTCCAGAAGATGTCTAAACCTCCAGGAATACCAGAGTAAAAAGTTGATGGCTGACAATGGGGTCACTGTCCAACGGTTCTTTGTTGCTGACACAGCCAATGATGCCCAGGAGGCTGCCAAAAAGCTGAGTATGTATTACTGCTAGATATCTGCTGTCTAACCTGAGCACTAACTCCTGCAGCTTAAACCTTTATCTGCTGTCTAACCTGCGCACTAACCCCTGCAGCTTAAACCTGTATCTGCTGTCTAACCTGAGCAATAACACCTGCATCTTAAACCTTTATCTGCTGTCTAACCTGAGCCCTAACCCCTGCATCTTAAACCTTTATCTGCTGTCTAACCTGAGCACTAAACCCTGCAGCTTAAATCTTTATCTGTTGTCTAACCTGAGCAGTAACACCTGCATCTTAAACCTTTATCTGCGTGTAACCTGAGCCCTAAACCCTGCAGCTTAAATCTTTATCTGCTGTCTAACCTGAGCCCTAACCCCTGCATCTTAAACCTTTATCTGCTGTCTAACCTGAGCCCTAAACCCTGCAGCTTAAATCTTTATCTGTTGTCTAACCTGAGCAGTAACACCTGCATCTTAAACCTTTATCTGCTGTCTAACCTGAGCAATAACACCTGCAGCTTAAACCTTTATCTGCTGTCTAACCTGAACCCTAACCCCTGCATCTTAAACCTTTATCTGCTGTCTAACCTGAGCCCTAAACCCTGCAGCTTAAATCTTTATCTGTTGTCTAACCTGAGCAGTAACACCTGCAGCTTAAACCCTTATCTGCTGTCTAACCTGAGCAATAACACCTGCAGCTTAAACCTTTATCTGCTGTCTAACCTGAGCAATAACACCTGAAGCTTAAACCTTCATCTGCTGTCTAGTCTGAGCAATAACCCCTGCAGCTTAAATCTTTATCTGCTGTCAAACCTGAGCAGTAACACCTGCAGTTTAAACCTTTATCTGCTGTCTAGTCTGAGCAATAACACCTGCATCTTAAACCTTTATCTGCTTTTTTACCTTATAAATAACCCCTGCAGCTTAACCCTTTAACTGCTGTCTAACCTGAGCACTAACACCTGCAGCTTAAACCTTTATCTGCTGTCTAACCTGAGCAGTAATACCTGCATCTTAAACCTTTATCTGCTGTCTAGCCTGAGCAATAACATCTGCAGCTTGTTTCAGAATCCTTTTCTGAGTGTTTTGTTTGCAATACGTGTCCATATGCGTCATTTTATTCTTATTCAAAAAGAAATGCAACAGATTGCCACAATCAATAGTTAATACCAATGGACACACGTTGTACACCAAGCAGGAAATCAAAGTGATGGTAACGTTAACCCCTTCATGCCAGGGTCAAGTGTTTAACTTTGGAACAAATGTAAACACTTAATTTAAAAATTAAAATCTTGCGATTGTTGTGGTGGTCATGTGATTTCAAGGCTGGGATCGGATCATGTGGGACTACCTAATATGCTATGCATGCCCCCCCCCAGTCCAGTTTCACCAAAGGAGGAGGGTGCAGGACACCAGAAAAGGTAGGATGTTCCATGCCGTCCTAATAGTGTTAATGTCCAGTGCTGTTAAGATGTCATGGAACGTCCTAACGGCGTTAAAGTGAGGACCTTATTGATGTTGACAGATTTTTATATGAAATAATCAATTTACACCCCTTTTTACTCTATATGTCACTGTACATCACTATGCTGCAGGAAAGGAAAGTGAAGGGGCAGAGCGAATCAATTGACCGCACAAATAAAATCATTATTAATTATAAAATATAAGTAATAAATATAAAAAAATATTATAGTGTTTTATGTTGGGTAAGAATAATGGAATCGTCAGCCATTTTATTCAAAGCTATTGTTTACCATCACGTTAAAGCTACACCTGAAAACTGTGTAAGTGCTGGTATATTATTATTATTATACTTTATTTATGAAGCACCATCATATTCCGCACCACTGTCCATGGATACAATTCATTTAAATAAAACAATTATATAAAACTTGTAAGAGAGAGGACAACATTTACAAACACATACAGGAGGAATTGAGGGCCATATTCCTGTGGGAACTTACAATCTATAAGTATATTAGAATGAAAACCATCTAGGAGTTTGTAATTTTTCATTTAATATATATATGTTTCTTTCATGTAATTGGCAAGAGTCCATGAGCTAGTGACGTATTGGACATACAATCCTACCAGGAGGGGCACAATGCCTATAAATACAGCCCTCACCACACCCACAATTCAGTTTTACAAACTTTGCCTCCTATGGAGGTGGTGAAGTAAGTTTGTGCTAGATTTCTACGTTGACATGCGCTTCTCAGCATTTTGAAGCCCGATTCCTCTGAGTACAGTGAATGTCAGAGGGATGTGACGGGAGTATCACCTATTGAATGCAATGGTCTTCCTTGCATGGATCTATTTAATAGGTTCTCTGTTATCGGTCGTAGAGATTCATCTCCTACCTCCCTTTTCAGATCGACGATATACTCTCATATACCATTACCTCTACTGATAACCGTTTCAGTTCTGGTTTGGCTATCTGCTATATGTGGGTGGGTGTCTTTGGTAAGTATGTTTTTATTTCTCAAGACACCTCAGCTATTGTTTGGCACTTTATGCATTTATATAAAGTTCTAAATATATGTATTGTACTTATATTTGCCATGAGTCAGGTTCATGTATTTCATTTTGCAGATTGTTAGTTTCATATTTGGGAAGTTTAATATTGATGAAATATTTTTCTTACCTGGGGTTTAGTCTTTTTTTCAATTGACTACTTGTTTTAAATTGCAGGCTGTCTTAGGCTCGCGGGTGCGCTAAATGCCACACTTTATTGCGTCATTCTTGGCGCGAGTGTGTCACTTCCGGACATGGTTGGCGCCAAAAATTTTTTCTAGTTACGTTGTGCGTCATACTTGGCGGCAAAACTTTTTTCATGATTTATTGCCCCATTGCTTTTGGTTCTTGCCTTTTTCTAAGTCAGAGGGCTATGCTATTTGCATTTTTTTCACATTCCTGAAACTGTCATATAAGGAAATAGATAATTTTGCTTTATATGTTGTTTTTTCTTTTACATTTTGCAAGATGTCTCAATCTGATCCTGCCTCAGAAGTATCTGCTGGAACTTTGCTGCCTGACATCGGTTCTACCAAAGCTAAGTGCATTTGTTGTAAAATTGTGGAGATTATATCTCCTAATGTCATTTGTATTAGTTCCAGTGTTGGACACAAAACGAAAAGTGCAAAAAACAGCAGATTACAGGGTAATGTTACCCAGGCAAAACAGAGACAGTGTTGGCTGGAGTTTCTTAAGTGAACGGCTTTCACTTAAGAAACTCCAGCTAACACTGTCTCTGTTTTACCTGGGTAACATTACCCTGTAATCTGCTGTTTTTTGCACTTTTCGTTTTGTGTCCAACACTGGAATTATAAATAAATGCATCACACTGCTGCTGCTAGAGTGCTTCTCATGTTTTTCTTTACTTCTGATTGAACCTTGGCCAGAGTGAGCACGGAGCTAACGGCAAAGGGCTGCAGGGGTAACTCACTTTATCGGAGCGCTGTTTGGGATATGGGACCGGAGCTCACTCAGACGCAGAGACGACTGTGAAGTGACAACACGCCTGTTATAACAACGCCGCTGGAAATAAGAGATATATGATTGACAGCCGTGTTTGGGGAGCTGTGTTACTGTTTCTCATTTATACACATATGGTGAGCTGTATTGAGTAACCGAAAGGTCTGATCTCCACACACACTAATTTACAGGGGAACGGAGGAACCTCGCTGTTGATTAGAGCGCTCGCATACAGGGGGGATGGTTATTTGAACTCAAAGTGTTATAATCTGGATGGCTTTTATTACTGCAATAGGAGAAACTAGGTGCATTGGATGCCCTCACACTATGGATACATGAGCAGTTTATATTGATAATCATCCATCTGGGATTATTGTCTAACACTTTCTGATTACTTATCCTCTCTGGGCTGTTTCCACACCACAGTATTTTTTCCTCACTGTTTTAATTTGTATTAGTTGTCATGATAAACTTTTACATGCAGATAGAGTGTCTGTCAGTAATAGTATATTGCCAGTTGCAGTTCCTTCAACTTCTAATGTACATGATATACCTGTGAATTTTAAAGAATTTGTTACTAATTCTATTCAGAAGGCTTTGTCTGCATTTCCACCTTCTAATAAGCGTAAGAGGTCTTTTAAAACTTCTCATAAAGTTGATGAAATTTCAAATGACCGACAACATAATGAATTATCCACTTCTGATGAGGAT
This sequence comes from Bombina bombina, assembly GCF_027579735.1. Taxonomy (NCBI): domain Eukaryota; kingdom Metazoa; phylum Chordata; class Amphibia; order Anura; family Bombinatoridae; genus Bombina; species Bombina bombina. The sequence continues at coordinate 247,254,957 of NC_069505.1, read as the reverse complement.
CTATCTGATTCAGAAGATCCTTCCTCAGACATTGACACTGACAAATCTACTTATTTATTTAAAATAGAGTATATGCGTTCTTTGTTAAAAGAAGTGTTAATTACTTTGGATATTGAGGAAGCTAGTCCTCTTGATATTAAGACTAGTAAACTTTTAAATGCTGTTTCTTCTGTTATGTGTGATCAGTCCACGGGTCATCATTACTTCTGGGATATTATCTGCTCCCCTACAGGAAGTGCAAGAGGATTCACCCAGCAGAGTTGCTATATAGCTCCTCCCCTCTACGTCACCTCCAGTCATTCTCTTGCACCCAAAGACTAGATAGGAGGTGTGAGAGGACTATGGTGATTATACTTAGTTTTTATAACTTCAATCAAAAGTTTGTTATTTTACAATAGCACCGGAGCGTGTTATTACTTCTCTGGCAGAGTTTGAAGAAGAATCTACCAGAGTTTTTCTTATGATTTTAACCGGAGTAGTTAAGATCATATTGCTGTTTCTCGGCCATCTGAGGGAGGTAAAAGCTTCAGATCAGGGGACAGCGGGCAGTTGAATCTGCATTGAGGTATGTAGCAGTTTTTATTTTCTGAATGGAATTGATGAGAAAATCCTGCTATACCGTTATAATGACATGTATGTATACTCTACACTTCAGTGTTCTGGGGATGGTATTTCACCGGAATTACTCTGTAAAAATACATTAAACCTTTTAATAGGTATTTAATTCATGTTAAACGTTTTTGCTGGAATGTAGAATCGTTTGCATTTCTGAGGTACTGAGTGAATAAATATTTGGGCATTATTTTTCCACTTGGCAGTTTGCTTGTTTGGATTATGACAGTTTCGTTTCTCTCTCACTGCTGTGTGTGAGGGGGAGGGGCCGTTTTTGGCGCTCTTTGCTACGCATCAAAAATTTCCAGTCAGTTACACTTATATTTTCTGCATGATCCGGTTCATCTCTAACAGAACTCAGGGGTCTTCAAACTTCTTTGAAGGGAAGTAGATTCTCTCAGCAGAGCTGTGAGATTTATATAGTGACTGTGTTTTAAAACATTGCTCTGTGATTTTTATGTTTAAAATTTAATTAGTGTTGCTTTACTAATGGGAACAAACCTTTGCTAACAAGTTATGTTGTTTTTAAAGAGTGATGCTATAACTGTTTTTCAGTTCATTATTTCAACTGTCATTTAATCGTTTAGTGCTTCTTTGAGGCACAGTACGTTTTTGTTAAATAAGATTGTAACCAAGTTGCATGTTTATTGCTAGTGTGTTAAACATGTCTGATTCAGAGGAAGATACCTGTGTCATTTGTTCCAATGCCAAGGTGGAGCCCAATAGAAATTTATGTACTAACTGTATTGATGCTACTTTAAATAAAAGCCAATCTGTACAAATTGAACAAATTTCACCAAACAGCGAGGGGAGAGTTATGCCGTCTAACTCGCCTCACGTGTCAGTACCTGCGTCTCCCGCCCGGGAGGTGCGTGATATTATGGCGCCTAGTACATCTGGGCAGCCATTACAGATAACATTACAAGATATGGCTACTGTTATGACTGAAGTTTTGGCTAAGTTACCAGAACTAAGAGGCAAGCGTGATCACTCTGGGGTGAGAACAGAGTGCGCTGATAATTCTAGGGCCATGTCTGATACTGCGTCACAGCTTGCAGAGCATGAGGACGGAGAGCTTCATTCTGTAGGTGACGGTTCTGATCCAAGCAGATTGGATTCAGATATTTCAAATTTTAAATTTAAATTGGAAAACCTCCGTGTATTACTAGGGGAGGTCTTAGCGGCTCTTAACGATTGTAACACTGTTGCAATACCAGAGAAAATGTGTAGGTTGGATAAATACTTTGCGGTACCGGCGAGTACTGACGTTTTTCCTATACCTAAGAGATTAACTGAAATTGTTACTAAGGAGTGGGATAGACCCGGTGTGCCGTTCTCACCCCCTCCAATATTTAGAAAGATGTTTCCAATAGACGCCACCACACGGGACTTATGGCAAACGGTCCCTAAGGTGGAGGGAGCAGTTTCTACTTTAGCTAAGCGCACCACTATCCCGGTGGAGGATAGCTGTGCTTTTTCAGATCCTATGGATAAAAAATTAGAGGGTTACCTTAAGAAAATGTTTGTTCAACAAGGTTTGATATTGCAACCCCTTGCATGCATCGCGCCGATTACGACTGCGGCAGCATTTTGGATTGAGTCTCTGGAAGAGAACCTTAGTTCCGCTACGCTGGACGACATTACGGACAGGCTTAGAGTCCTTAAACTAGCTAATTCATTCGTTTCGGAGGCCGTAGTACATTTAACCAAACTTACGGCTAAGAATTCAGGATTCGCCATTCAGGCACGTAGGGCGCTGTGGCTAAAATCCTGGTCGGCTGATGTAACTTCTAAGTCCAAATTACTTAATATACCTTTCAAGGGGCAAACTTTATTTGGGCCCGGTTTGAAAGAAATTATCGCTGACATTACAGGAGGTAAGGGCCACGCTCTACCTCAAGACAAAGCCAAAGCTAAGGCTAGACAGTCTAATTTTCGTCCCTTTCGGAATTTCAAAGCAGGTGCAGCATCAACTTCCACTGCACCAAAACAGGAAGGAGCTGTTGCTCGTTACAGACAAGGCTGGAAACCTAACCAGTCCTGGAATAAGGGCAAGCAGGCCAGAAAACCTGCTGCTGCCCCTAAGACAGCATGAACCGAGGGCCCCCGATCCGGGACCGGATCTAGTGGGGGGCAGACTCTCTCTCTTCGCCCAGGCTTGGGCAAGAGATGTCCAGGATCCCTGGGCGCTAGAGATCATATCTCAGGGATACCTTCTAGACTTCAAGTTATCTCCCCCACGAGGGAGATTTCATCTGTCAAGGTTGTCAACAAACCAAATAAAGAAAGACGCGTTTCTACGCTGTGTACAAGATCTATTATTAATGGGAGTGATCCATCCGGTTCCGCGGTCGGAACAAGGACAAGGGTTTTACTCAAACCTGTTTGTGGTTCCCAAAAAAGAGGGAACTTTCAGGCCAATCTTGGATTTAAAGATCCTAAACAAATTCCTAAGAGTTCCATCGTTCAAAATGGAAACTATTCGGACAATCTTACCCATGATCCAAAAGGGTCAGTACATGACCACAGTGGATTTAAAGGATGCTTACCTTCACATACCGATTCACAAAGATCATTACCGGTATCTAAGGTTTGCCTTCTTAGACAGGCATTACCAGTTTGTAGCTCTTCCATTCGGATTGGCTACGGCTCCAAGAATCTTCACAAAGGTTCTGGGTGCCCTTCTGGCGGTTCTGAGACCGCGAGGAATTTCGGTAGCTCCGTACCTAGACGACATTCTGATACAAGCTTCAAGCTTTCAAACTGCCAAGTCTCATACAGAGTTAGTTCTGGCATTTCTAAGGTCGCATGGATGGAAAGTGAACGAAAAGAAGAGTTCTCTCTTGCCTCTCACAAGGGTTCCATTCTTGGGGACTCTTATAGATTCCGTAGAAATGAAGATTTATCTGACAGAAGACAGATTAACAAAGCTTCTAAATGCATGCCGTGTCCTTCATTCCATTCAACTCCCGTCAGTAGCTCAATGCATGGAGGTGATCGGCTTAATGGTAGCAGCAATGGACATAGTTCCCTTTGCACGCCTACATCTCAGACCGCTGCAATTGTGCATGCTGAGTCAGTGGAATGGGGATTACTCAGATTTGTCCCCCACTCTGAATCTGGATCAAGAGACCAGAAACTCTCTTCTATGGTGGCTTTCTCGGCCACATCTGTCCAGGGGGATGCCTTTCAGCAGGCCGGACTGGACAATTGTAACAACAGACGCCAGCCTTCTAGGTTGGGGCGCTGTCTGGAATTCTCTGAAGGCTCAGGGACAATGGAGTCAGGAGGAAAGTCTCCTGCCAATAAACATTCTGGAATTGAGAGCAGTTCTCAATGCCCTTCTAGCTTGGCCCCAGTTAAAGACTCGGGGGTTCATCAGGTTTCAGTCGGACAACATCACGACTGTAGCTTACATCAACCATCAGGGAGGGACAAGAAGCTCCCTAGCAATGATAGAAGTATCAAAGATAATTCGCTGGGCAGAGTCTCACTCTTGCCACCTGTCAGCAATCCACATCCCGGGAGTGGAGAACTGGGAGGCGGATTTCTTGAGTCGCCAGACTCTTCATCCGGGGGAGTGGGAACTTCATCCGGAGGTCTTTGCCCAAATACTTCGACGTTGGGGCAAACCAGAGATAGATCTCATGGCGTCTCGCCAGAACGCCAAACTTCCTCGCTACGGATCCAGATCCAGGGATCCGGGAGCGGTTCTGATAGATGCTTTGACAGCACCTTGGAACTTCAGGATGGCTTATGTGTTTCCACCCTTCCCGCTGCTTCCTCGATTGATTGCCAAAATCAAACAGGAGAGAGCATCAGTGATTCTAATAGCGCCTGCATGGCCGCGCAGGACTTGGTATGCAGATCTAGTGGACATGTCATCCTGTCCGCCGTGGTCTCTACCTCTAAGACAGGACCTTCTGATTCAGGGTCCATTCAAACATCAAAATCTAACTTCTCTGAAGCTGACTGCTTGGAAATTGAACGCTTGATTTTATCAAAACGTGGGTTTTCTGAGTCGGTTATTGATACCCTGATACAGGCTAGGAAGCCTGTTACCAGAAAGATTTACCATAAAATATGGCGTAAATACCTATACTGGTGTGAATCCAAAGATTACTCCTGGAGTAAGGTTAGGATTCCTAGGATATTGTCTTTTCTACAAGAAGGTTTAGAAAAGGGTTTATCGGCTAGCTCATTAAAGGGACAGATCTCAGCTCTGTCCATCTTGTTACACAGGCGTCTGTCAGAAAATTCAGACATCCAGGCCTTTTGTCAGGCTTTAGCTAGGATCAAGCCTGTGTTTAAAACTGTTGCTCCGCCATGGAGTTTAAACTTAGTTCTTAACGTTTTACAGGGTGTTCCGTTTGAACCCCTTCATTCCATTGATATAAGATTGTTATCTTGGAAAGTTCTATTTTTAATGGCTATTTCCTCGGCTCGAAGAGTCTCTGAGTTATCAGCCCTACATTGTGATTCTCCTTATCTGATCTTTCACTCAGACAAGGTAGTTCTGCGTACTAAACCTGGGTTCTTACCTAAGGTTGTCTCTAACAGGAATATCAATCAAGAGATTGTTGTTCCCTCCTTGTGTCCAAATCCTTCTTCAAAGAAGGAACGTCTTCTACACAATCTGGATGTAGTTCGTGCCCTCAAGTTCTACTTGCAGGCAACTAAAGATTTTCGCCAAACTTCTTCCCTGTTTGTCGTTTATTCTGGACAGAGGAGAGGTCAAAAAGCTTCTGCTACCTCTCTCTCTTTTTGGCTTCGTAGCATAATACGTTTAGCCTATGAGACTGCTGGACAGCAGCCTCCTGAAAGAATTACAGCTCACTCCACTAGAGCTGTGGCTTCCACTTGGGCCTTTAAGAATGAGGCCTCTGTTGAACAGATTTGCAAGGCTGCAACTTGGTCTTCGCTTCATACTTTTTCCAAATTTTACAAATTTGACACTTTTGCTTCTTCGGAGGCTATTTTTGGGAGAAAGGTTCTTCAGGCAGTGGTTCCTTCTGTATAATGAGCCTGCCTATCCCTCCCGTCATCCGTGTACTTTTGCTTTGGTATTGGTATCCCAGAAGTAATGATGACCCGTGGACTGATCACACATAACAGAAGAAAACATAATTTATGCTTACCTGATAAATTTCTTTCTTCTGTTGTGTGATCAGTCCACGGCCCGCCCTGTTTTTTAAGGCAGGTACATATTTTTTAAATTATAATTCAGTCACCACTACACCCTTGGCTTCTCCTTTCTCGTTGGTCTTTGGTCGAATGACTGGAGGTGACGTAGAGGGGAGGAGCTATATAGCAACTCTGCTGGGTGAATCCTCTTGCACTTCCTGTAGGGGAGCAGATAATATCCCAGAAGTAATGATGACCCGTGGACTGATCACACAACAGAAGAAAGAAATTTATCAGGTAAGCATAAATTATGTTTTTTAAACCTACTGTGGTTACTCCAGAGGTTTTTCCTATTCCTGGTGCTATTTCTGACATGATTTCTAAGGAATGTAATAAGCCAGGTACTCCTTTTAATCCTTATGCAAGGTTTAAAAAATTGTATCCTTTACCAGCGGTTGCAATAGAGTTTTGGGAAAAAAATCCTCAAAGTTGATGGGGCTATTTCTACTCTTGCTAAACGATCCACTATTCCTATGGAAGATAGAACTTCCTTTAAATATCCTTTAGATGGGAAGCTTGAATCTTATCTAAGGAAAGCCTATTTATATTCAGGTCATCTTCTTAGGCCTGCAATTACTTTGGCTGATGTTGCAGCTGCTTCAACTTTTTGGTTGGAGAATTTAGCGCAACAAGAATTGGATTCTGACATAGCTAGCATTGTTCGCTTACTGCAACATGCTAATCATTTTATTTGTGATGCCATTTTTGATATTATCAAAATTGATGTTAGATCCATGTCTTTAGCTATTTTAGCTAGAAGAGCTTTTTGGCTTAAATCTTGGAATGCTGATATGACATCTAAGTCTAGATTACTATCTCTTTCTTTCCAAGGTAGTAATTTATTTGGTTCTCAGTTGGATTCTATTATTTCAACTGTTACTGGGGGGAAAGGAGTTTTTTTTTGTCTCAGGATAAAAAAAACTAAGGGTAGATCTAAGGCTTCTAATAGTTTTCGTTCCTTTCAACAAAATAAGGAACAAAAACCTAATCCTTCCCCCAAGGAATCTGTTTCTAATTGGAAGCCTTCCTCAAATTGGAGCCTTTCAAGAAACCAAAGTCAGCCCCTAAGTCCGCATGAATATGCGGCACTCATTCCAGCACAGCTGCTAGGGGGCAGATTAAGGTTTTTCAAGGATGTATGGATAAATTCTGTCCAAAATCAATGGATTCAGAGCATTGTCTCAGGGGTATCGAATTGGATTCAGAGTAAGACCTTCTGTGAGGAGATTTTTTCTCTCACGCATCCCAGTGAATCCAGTAAAAGCTCAGGCTTTCCTGAAGTGTGTTTCAGATCTGGAGGTTTCAGGGGTAATCATGCCGGTTCCTTTTCAGGAACAAGGCCTGGGGTTTTATTCAAATCTATTCATTGTCCCAAAGAAAGAATATTCATTCATACCAGTTCTGGATCTGAAAATTTTGAATTGTTATGTAAGAATACCAACTTTCAAGATGGTAACTATAAGGACTATTCTGCCTTTTGTTCTGCAGGGACATTATATGTCTACAATAGACTTGCAGGATGCTTACCTTCATATTCCGATTCATCCAGAACATTATCAGTTCCTGAGATTCTCTTTTCTAGACAAGCATTACCAATTTGTTGCTCTAACATTTGGCCTAGCAACAGCTCCAATAATCGTTTCAAAGGTTCTGGGTGCCCTACTCTCTGTAATCAGAGAACAGGGTATTGTGGTGTTTCCTTATTTGGACGATATCTTTGTACTAGCTCAATCTTTACGTTCTGCAGAATCTCACACGAATCAACTTGTGTTGTTTCTTCAAAAACATGGTTGGAGGATCAATTTACCAAAAAGTTTTTTGATTCCTCAGACAAGGGTCACCTTTTTAGGTTTACAGATAGATTCAGTGTCCATGACTTTGTCTCTAACAGACAAGAGACGTTTGAAATTGGTTGCAGCATGTCGGTACCTTCAGTCTCAGTCATTCCCTTCAGTGGCTATGTGCATGGAAGTTTTAGGCCTCATGACTGCAGCATCGGACGCAATTCCTTTTGCTTGTTTTCACATGAGACCTCTCCAGCTTTGCATGCTGAATCAATGGTGCCGGGATTATACAAAGATATCACAATTAATATCCTTAAATCCCAATGTTCGACACTCTCTGACGTGATGGTTAAATCACCAGCGTTTAATTCAAGGGGCCTCTTTTTTGTTCGGCCAACCTGGACTGTGATCACAACATATGCGAGTCTTTCAGGTTGGGGAGCTGTCTGGGGATCTCTGACAGCACAAGGAGTTTGGAAATCTCAAGAGGTGACATTATCAATCAATATTTTAGAACTCTGTGCAATTCTCAGAGCTCTTCAGTTTTGGTCTCTGTTGAAGAGAGAACCATTCATTTGTTTTCAGACAGACAATATCACAACGGTGGCATATGTCAATCATCAGGGTCGAACTCACAGTCCCCTAGCTATGAAAGAAGTATCTTGGATACTTGTTTGGGCAGAATCCAGCTCTTGTCTAATTTCTGTGGTTCATATCCCAGGTGTAGACAATTGGGAGGCGGATTATCTCAGCCGTCAGACTTTACATCCAGGGGAGTGGTCTCTCCATCCAGATGTGTTTTCTTAGATTGTTCAGATGTGGGGTCTTCCAGAAATAAATCTCATGGCCTCTCATCTAAACAAGAAACTTCCCAGATACCTGTCCAGGTCCAGGGATTCTCAGGCGGAAGCAGTGGATGCGCTGACACTTCCTTGGTGTTATCATCCTGCTTTATATCTTCCCGCCTCTAGTTCTTCTTCCGAGAGTGATCTCCAAGATCATCATGGAACAATTGTTTGTGTTGCTGGTTGCTCCAGCTTGGCCCCACAGGTTTTGGTATGCGGATCTTGTTTGGATGTCCAGTTGCCAACCTTGGCCACTTCCGTTAAGGCTGGACCTACTGTCTAAAGGTCCGTTTTTCCATCAGGATCTCAAATCATTAAATTTGAAGGTATGGAAATTGAACGCTTAGTACTAAGTCATAGAGGTTTCTCTGACTCAGTAATTAATACTATGTTATAAGCTTGTAAATCTGTCTCTAGGAAGATTTATTATCGAGTTTGGAAGATTTACATTTCATGGTGTTCTTCTTACAAATTCTCTTGGCATTCTTTTAGAATTCCTAGAATTTTACAGTTTCTCCAGGATGGTTTGGATAAGGGTTTGTCTGCAAGTTCCTTGAAGGGACAAATCTCTGCTCTTTCTGTTTTATTTCACAGAAAGATTGCTAAACTTCCTGATATTCACTGTTTTGTACAGGCTTTAGTTCGTATTAAGCCTGTAATGAAATCAATCTCTCCTCCTTGGAGTCTTAATTTGGTTTTGAAGGCATTACAGGCTCCTCCATTTGAGCCTATGCATTCTTTGGACATTTAACTACTTTCTTGGAAAGTGTTGTTCCTTTTGGCCATCTCTTCTGCTAGAAGAGTGTCTGAGCTATCTGCTCTTTCTTGTGAATCTCCTTTTCTGAATTTTCATTAGGATAAGGTGGTTTTGCGGACTTCATTTGAATTTTTACCTAAGGTTGCGAATTCTAACAACATTAGTAGAGAAATTGTTGTCCCTTCCTTGTGTCCTAATCCTAAGAATCCTTTGGAAAGATCCTTACATTCTTTGGATGTGGTAAGAGCTTTGAAATATGTTAAAGCTACTAAAGATTTCAGGAAGACTTCTAGTCTATTTGTTATATTTTCTGGTCCTAGGAAAGGTCAGAAGGCCTCTGCTATTTCCTTGGCCTCTTGGTTAAAGCTTTTGATTCGTCTAGCTTATTTGGAATTCAGTCAAGCCCCGCCTCAGAGAATTACAGCTCATTCAACTAGATCAGTCTCCACTTCGTGGGCTTTTATGAATGAAGCTTCAGTTGATCAGATTTGCAAAGCAGCGACTTGGTCCTCTTTGCATACATTTACTAAATTCTACCGTTTTGATGTATTTGCTTCTTTTGAAGCAGTGTTTGGTAGAAAAGTTCTTCAGGCAGCTGTTTCAGTTTGATTCTTCTGCTGATGTTTTAAGTTTTTTTTTCTATCCTTCATGAGAATAACTTATATTTTGGGTTGTGGATTATTTTTCCAGCATTTGGCGGCTGTTTATTTTTATCCCTCCCTCTCTAGTGACTCCTGCGTGGAGTTCCACATCTTGGGTATTGATATCCCATACGTCACTAGCTCATGGAATCTTGCCAATTACATGAAAAAAACCCCATAATTTATGTAAGAACTTACCTGATAAATTCATTTCTTTCATATTGGCAAGAGTCCATGAGGCCCACCCTTTTTATGGTGGTTATGATTTTTTTGTATAAAGCACAATTATTCCAAATTTCTTTGTTGATTCTTTTTACTCCTTTCTTTATCACCCCACTACTTGGCTTTTCGTTAAACTGAATTGTGGGTGTGGTGAGGGGTGTATTTATAGGCATTTTGAGGTTTGGGAAACTTTGCCCCTCCTGGTAGGATTGTATATCCCATACGTCACTAGTTCATGGACTCTTGCCAATATGAAAGAAATGAATTTATCAAGTTCTTACATAAATTATGTTTTTAAGATAAAACAATATTTCTTCTGTTATGTGTGATCAGTCCACGGGTCATCATTACTTCTGGGATATTATCTGCTCCCCTACAGGAAGTGCAAGAGGATTCACCCAGCAGAGTTGCTATATAGCTCCTCCCCTCTACGTCACCCCCAGTCATTCTCTTGCACCCAAAGACTAGATAGGAGGTGTGAGAGGACTATGGTGATTATACTTAGTTTTTATAACTTCAATCAAAAGTTTGTTATTTTACAATAGCACTGGAGCGTGTTATTACTTCTCTGGCAGAGTTTGAAGAAGAATCTACCAGAGTTTTTCTTATGATTTTAACCGGAGTAGTTAAGATCATATTGCTGTTTCTCGGCCATCTGAGGGAGGTAAAAGCTTCAGATCAGGGGACAGCGGGCAGTTGAATCTGCATTGAGGTATGTAGCAGTTTTTATTTTCTGAATGGAATTGATGAGAAAATCCTGCTATACCGTTATAATGACATGTATGTATACTCTACACTTCAGTATTCTGGGGATGGTATTTCACCGGAATTACTCTGTAAAAGTACATTAAACCTTTTAATAGGTATTTAATTCATGTTAAACGTTTTTGCTGGAATGTAGAATCGTTTGCATTTCTGAGGTACTGAGTGAATAAATATTTGGGCATTATTTTTCCACTTGGCAGTTTGCTTGTTTTGATTATGACAGTTTCGTTTCTCTCTCACTGCTGTGTGTGAGGGGGAGGGGCCGTTTTTGGCGCTCTTTGCTACGCATCAAAAAATTTCCAGTCAGTTACACTTGTATTTTCTGCATGATCCGGTTCATCTCTAACAGAACTCAGGGGTCTTCAAACTTCTTTGAAGGGAGGTAGATTCTCTCAGCAGAGCTGTGAGATTTATGTAGTGACTGTGTTTTAAAACGTTGCTCTGTGATTTTTATGTTTAAAATTTAATTAGTGTTGCTTTACTAATGGGAACAAACCTTTGCTAACAAGTTGTGTTGTTTTTAAAGAGTGATGCTATAACTGTTTTTCAGTTCATTATTTCAACTGTCATTTAATCGTTTAGTGCTTCTTTGAGGCACAGTACGTTTTTGTTAAATAAGATTGTAACCAAGTTGCATGTTTATTGCTAGTGTGTTAAACATGTCTGATTCAGAGGAAGATACCTGTGTCATTTGTTCCAATGCCAAGGTGGAGCCCAATAGAAATTTATGTACTAACTGTATTGATGCTACTTTAAATAAAAGCCAATCTGTACAAATTGAACAAATTTCACCAAACAGCGAGGGGAGAGTTATGCCGTCTAACTCGCCTCACGTGTCAGTACCTGCGTCTCCCGCCCGGGAGGTGCGTGATATTATGGCGCCTAGTACATCTGGGCAGCCATTACAGATAACATTACAAGATATGGCTACTGTTATGACTGAAGTTTTGGCTAAGTTACCAGAACTAAGAGGCAAGCGTGATCACTCTGGGGTGAGAACAGAGTGCGCTGATAATTCTAGGGCCATGTCTGATACTGCGTCACTGCTTGCAGAGCATGAGGACGGAGAGCTTCATTCTGTAGGTGACGGTTCTGATCCAAGCAGATTGGATTCAGATATTTCAAATTTTAAATTTAAATTGGAAAACCTCCGTGTATTACTAGGGGAGGTCTTAGCGGCTCTTAACGATTGTAACACTGTTGCAATACCAGAGAAAATGTGTAGGTTGGATAAATACTTTGCGGTACCGGCGAGTACTGACGTTTTTCCTATACCTAAGAGATTAACTGAAATTGTTACTAAGGAGTGGGATAGACCCGGTGTGCCGTTCTCACCCCCTCCAATATTTAGAAAGATGTTTCCAATAGACGCCACCACACGGGACTTATGGCAAACGGTCCCTAAGGTGGAGGGAGCAGTTTCTACTTTAGCTAAGCGCACCACTATCCCGGTGGAGGATAGCTGTGCTTTTTCAGATCCTATGGATAAAAAATTAGAGGGTTACCTTAAGAAAATGTTTGTTCAACAAGGTTTTATATTGCAACCCCTTGCATGCATCGCGCCGATTACGGCTGCGGCAGCATTTTGGATTGAGTCTCTGGAAGAGAACCTTAGTTCCGCTACGCTGGACGACATTACGGACAGGCTTAGAGTCCTTAAACTAGCTAATTCATTCATTTCGGAGGCCGTAGTACATTTAACCAAACTTACGGCTAAGAATTCAGGATTCGCCATTCAGGCACGTAGGGCGCTGTGGCTAAAATCCTGGTCGGCTGATGTAACTTCTAAGTCCAAATTACTTAATATACCTTTCAAGGGGCAAACTTTATTTGGGCCCGGTTTGAAAGAAATTATCGCTGACATTACAGGAGGTAAGGGCCACGCTCTACCTCAAGACAAAGCCAAAGCTAAGGCTAGACAGTCTAATTTTCGTCCCTTTCGGAATTTCAAAGCAGGTGCAGCATCAACTTCCACTGCACCAAAACAGGAAGGAGCTGTTGCTCGTTACAGACAAGGCTGGAAACCTAACCAGTCCTGGAATAAGGGCAAGCAGGCCAGAAAACCTGCTGCTGCCCCTAAGACAGCATGAACTGAGGGCCCCCGATCCGGGACCGGATCTAGTGGGGGGCAGACTCTCTCTCTTCGCCCAGGCTTGGGCAAGAGATGTCCAGGATCCCTGGGCGCTAGAGATCATATCTCAGGGATACCTTCTAGACTTCAAATTATCTCCCCCACGAGGGAGATTTCATCTGTCAAGGTTGTCAACAAACCAAATAAAGAAAGACGCGTTTCTACGCTGTGTACAAGATCTATTATTAATGGGAGTGATCCATCCGGTTCCGCGGTCGGAACAAGGACAAGGGTTTTACTCAAACCTGTTTGTGGTTCCCAAAAAAGAGGGAACTTTCAGGCCAATCTTGGATTTAAAGATCCTAAACAAATTCCTAAGAGTTCCATCGTTCAAAATGGAGACTATTCGGACAATCTTACCCATGATCCAAAAGGGTCAGTACATGACCACAGTGGATTTAAAGGATGCTTACCTTCACATACCGATTCACAAAGATCATTACCGATATCTAAGGTTTGCCTTCTTAGACAGGCATTACCAGTTTGTAGCCCTTCCATTCGGATTGGCTACGGCTCCAAGAATTTTCACAAAGGTTCTGGGTGCCCTTCTAGCGGTTCTGAGACCGCGAGGAATTTCGGTAGCTCCGTACCTAGACGACATTCTGATACAAGCTTCAAGCTTTCAAACTGCCAAGTCTCATACAGAGTTAGTTCTGGCATTTCTAAGGTCGCATGGATGGAAAGTGAACGAAAAGAAGAGTTCTCTCTTGCCTCTCACAAGGGTTCCATTCTTGGGGACTCTTATAGATTCTGTAGAAATGAAGATTTATCTGACAGAAGACAGATTAACAAAGCTTCTAAATGCATGCCGTGTCCTTCATTCCATTCAACTCCCGTCAGTAGCTCAATGCATGGAGGTGATCGGCTTAATGGTAGCAGCAATGGACATAGTACCCTTTGCACGCCTACATCTCAGACCGCTGCAATTGTGCATGCTGAGTCAGTGGAATGGGGATTACTCAGATTTGTCCCCCACTCTGAATCTGGATCAAGAGACCAGAAACTCTCTTCTATGGTGGCTTTCTCGGCCACATCTGTCCAGGGGGATGCCTTTCAGCAGGCCGGACTGGACAATTGTAACAACAGACGCCAGCCTTCTAGGTTGGGGCGCTGTCTGGAATTCTCTGAAGGCTCAGGGACAATGGAGTCAGGAGGAAAGTCTCCTGCCAATAAACATTCTGGAATTGAGAGCAGTTCTCAATGCCCTTCTAGCTTGGCCCCAGTTAAAGACTCCGGGGGTTCATCAGGTTTCAGTCGGACAACATCACGACTGTAGCTTACATCAACCATCAGGGAGGGACAAGAAGCTCCCTAGCAATGATAGAAGTATCAAAGATAATTCGCTGGGCAGAGTCTCACTCTTGCCACCTGTCAGCAATCCACATCCCGGGAGTGGAGAACTGGGAGGCGGATTTCTTGAGTCGCCAGACTCTTCATCCGGGGGAGTGGGAACTTCATCCGGAGGTCTTTGCCCAAATACTTCGACGTTGGGGCAAACCAGAGATAGATCTCATGGCGTCTCGCCAGAACGCCAAACTTCCTCGCTACGGATCCAGATCCAGGGATCCGGGAGCGGTTCTGATAGATGCTTTGACAGCACCTTGGAACTTCAGGATGGCTTATGTGTTTCCACCCTTCCCGCTGCTTCCTCGATTGATTGCCAAAATCAAACAGGAGAGAGCATCAGTGATTCTAATAGCGCCTGCATGGCCGCGCAGGACTTGGTATGCAGATCTAGTGGACATGTCATCCTGTCCGCCGTGGTCTCTACCTCTAAGACAGGACCTTCTGATTCAGGGTCCATTCAAACATCAAAGTCTAACTTCTCTGAAGCTGACTGCTTGGAAATTGAACGCTTGATTTTATCAAAACGTGGGTTTTCTGAGTCGTTATTGATACCCTGATACAGGCTAGGAAGCCTGTTACCAGAAAGATTTACCATAAAATATGGCGTAAATACCTATACTGGTGTGAATCCAAAGATTACTCCTGGAGTAAGGTTAGGATTCCTAGGATATTGTCTTTTCTACAAGAAGGTTTAGAAAAGGGTTTATCGGCTAGCTCATTAAAGGGACAGATCTCAGCTCTGTCCATCTTGTTACACAGGCGTCTGTCAGAAAATTCAGACATCCAGGCCTTTTGTCAGGCTTTAGCTAGGATCAAGCCTGTGTTTAAAACTGTTGCTCCGCCATGGAGTTTAAACTTAGTTCTTAACGTTTTACAGGGTGTTCCGTTTGAACCCCTTCATTCCATTGATATAAGATTGTTATCTTGGAAAGTTCTATTTTTAATGGCTATTTCCTCGGCTCGAAGAGTCTCTGAGTTATCAGCCCTACATTGTGATTCTCCTTATCTGATCTTTCACTCAGACAAGGTAGTTCTGCGTACTAAACCTGGGTTCTTACCTAAGGTTGTCTCTAACAGGAATATCAATCAAGAGATTGTTGTTCCCTCCTTGTGTCCAAATCCTTCTTCAAAGAAGGAACGTCTTCTACACAATCTGGATGTAGTTCGTGCCCTCAAGTTCTACTTGCAGGCAACTAAAGATTTTCGCCAAACTTCTTCCCTGTTTGTCGTTTATTCTGGACAGAGGAGAGGTCAAAAAGCTTCTGCTACCTCTCTCTCTTTTTGGCTTCGTAGCATAATACGTTTAGCCTATGAGACTGCTGGACAGCAGCCTCCTGAAAGAATTACAGCTCATTCCACTAGAGCTGTGGCTTCCACTTGGGCCTTTAAGAATGAGGCCTCTGTTGAACAGATTTGCAAGGCTGCAACTTGGTCTTCGCTTCATACTTTTTCCAAATTTTACAAATTTGACACTTTTGCTTCTTCGGAGGCTATTTTTGGGAGAAAGGTTCTTCAGGCAGTGGTTCCTTCTGTATAATGAGCCTGCCTATCCCTCCCGTCATCCGTGTACTTTTGCTTTGGTATTGGTATCCCAGAAGTAATGATGACCCGTGGACTGATCACACATAACAGAAGAAAACATAATTTATGCTTACCTGATAAATTCCTTTCTTCTGTTGTGTGATCAGTCCACGGCCCGCCCTGTTTTTTAAGGCAGGTACATATTTTTTAAATTATAATTCAGTCACCACTACACCCTTGGCTTCTCCTTTCTCGTTGGTCTTTGGTCGAATGACTGGAGGTGACGTAGAGGGGAGGAGCTATATAGCAACTCTGCTGGGTGAATCCTCTTGCACTTCCTGTAGGGGAGCAGATAATATCCCAGAAGTAATGATGACCCGTGGACTGATCACACAACAGAAGAAAGGAATTTATCAGGTAAGCATAAATTATGTTTTTATGGCTTGACACGGTTTGTTACATTCATTTTGTAGTATCATTAGGTGTGGACACTTCCGTGTGGTTTTTGAAAAGCAATCAATAAAATATAGCTGCCTGTGTAGAAAACCGCATATCCTTTTGTTTCTTGCAACAACTTGTGTGTCTGGTGAGGTGCACTGTATGTGATGAGAGATACGTGTTATTTTTGCTGTTGTGGTTGATTTTTTAAGGTTGGTGATAGTCCTTAAGTCCTAACTGTTAGGAATTTATCACTTTTGGATAATGCTCATTTGGAAGATATTCAGGAACGTTTAAAATTCCTTAGATTGGCTAATTCTTTATTTGGAATGTATTAATTGAAATTTTCCATATCAATGAAATTAAAACATGGCATTTGAAGGGTATTATGTTTACATTTTTGCTGAGCAGACATGGTTTCTAAGAGTAGGCTTTGTAACTTTTCAGCCTTAAAGCCAAAAGTCGTCCTCTTTTCAAAAGATAGACACTTAAAAGTCTTCATGGAAGAAGGTATGGCCCTCAAACCAGACTTGTTGCTGGTAGAGGGCAGGCTGAGCCTTTTTCAGGAGGCCTGGTCACAGTCTGTTTAGGACCCTTGGGTTTAGTGTGTTCAAGAATTAGAGAGCATGGGATTGATCATTACAATTACCTTTGCGGAAGAAGGCCAGGGTTTCTATTCCAACCATTTCAACGTTCCAAAGGAGAAAGGAACATTTTGTACTAGTTTTTGAAAGTTCCTTCATTCAAGATGGAAACTATCAGAGCTATCCTTCCTTTAGCTAAACAGTGTCATTTGGATGCCATAAAGGATGCTTACCTGCATATACTCATTCACAAGGATCATCATCTGTTTCTTCAGCTTACCTTTAAAGACAAACATTGCCATTTTGTAGCTCTTTCTTTTAGATGAACTCCCTGGATCTTGTACCTAGGTTATGGGGGCTTTGTTGTCAATCATCAGGGCATAGATATACCTAGATTATATTTTGGTTCACGTCCCATTTTTACCTTTAGCAACAGCTCACTCAGACTACTGTTGTGTCTTCGCAGTCATGCTTGGAAAGTAAATGTCTCAAAAAGCTCTCTGATGCCATGGACACATGTTTATTTTTTAGGAGTGATTATAGATTATGTTGCTATAAGACTGTATTAGAATTGAAATACACAAACTGACAATCCAGTCAAATTCTCAAAAGCTTCCATCCTTGGCCCTTTCTTGTTGGACTTCCTATCATACTGTTTGTCAGGGGATGTAATTACTTTCCTCATTTTTCAAATTTTAAAAGCTTCCTCATGGGAAATAATAACCTCAGATGCAAGTCTCTTAGGTTATGGAGCAGTCTGGGGGTCTCTAAAATCTCAGAGTTTGGTCTTCTCAAGAGGCGAGATTACCTATTGATGTTTTGGTGCCGTTTTCTGAGCTTTCTAGGCATGACCTAGAGTCAGATCAGTACCATTTTTTTTTTTAACCAGACAACATAACTCTGGTAGCCTACATCAACCACCAGGGAGTTACTCTAGGTGTTCTAGCAATGAAAGAGGTACAGTATATCACATTTTGTCTTGAGCAGAATCCTATCAGTGTACGCATTCAGCAATCTACATTCCAGGGGTCAGCAATTGGAAAGCGGATCACTTGAGTTGTCAATCACTCCATCCAGGAAAGTGGTTCCTCAATCAGGAGATTTCTCCTGTTAAGTGTAGTCAGTCCACGGGTCATCCATTACTTATGGGATATTAACTCCTCCCTAACAGGAAGTGCAAGAGGATCACCCAAGCAGAGCTGCTATATAGCTCCTCCCCTCTACGTCATACCCAGTCATTCTCTTGCACCTAACTAATAGATAGGATGTGTGAGAGGACTGTGGTTATTAAAATTAGTTTTTATTTCTTCAATCAAAAGTTTGTTATTTTAAACAGCACCGGAGTGTGTTGTTTTTTCTCAGGCAGCATTAGAAGAAGAATCTACCTGAGTTGTGTATGATCTTAGCGGACGTAACTAAGATCCATTTGCTGTTCTCGGCCATTCTGAGGAGCGAGGTCACTTCAGAACAGGGGACAGCGCGCAGGGTTCACCTGCAAGGAGGTATGTTGCAGTATATTATTTTCTAAGGAATGGAATTGACTGAGAAAATACTGCTAATACCGGTGTAATGTAAGTACAGCCTTAAATGCAGTAGTAGTAACTGGTATCAGGCTGATATGTGTGTATGCTTGCACTGAAGTATTTCTGGGGAATGGCACTTCACTAAGAAAATACTGTATATATATAACTTATAGCCTCTCTGCAGTGAAAGCGATTAGCAACAGGCTTTTTATTAACATCTCATATATTTATATTTAAAACGTTTACTGGCATGTTAATCGTTTTTTCTCTGAGGTACTTGGTGAAAATTTATTTGGGCATTATTTTCCACATGGCTGTCGTTTGTTTTGAATAAAATCAGTTTACTGAGCTTCCCCACTGTTGTAGTATGAGTGGGAAGGGCCTATTTTGGCGCTTTTACTGCGCAGTAAAAATTCAGTCACAAGTCTTCCTGTTCTCCCTGCATGATCCAGGACGTCTCTACAGAGCTCAGGGGTCTCCAAAACTAGTTTTGAGGGAGGTAATCACTCTCAGCAGACCTGTGAGACTGTGCTTTGACTGTGATAAAAACGTATATATTTTATTGTTATCCGTTTTTTTGGTATTAAGGGGTTAATCATCCATTTGCTAGTGGGTGCAATCCTTTGCTAAATTAATACATTTAATGTGAAAATTTGGTTTCTATAACTTATCCGGTTCATGTTATTTCAACTGTGACAGTTTTTTGTGTGCTTCTTAAAGGCACAGTAACGTTTTTTATATTGCTTGTAAATTTATTTGAAAAGTATTTCCAAGCTTGCTGGTTTAATTGCTAGTTTGTTTAAACATGTCTGACACAGAGGAATCTCTTTGTGCAATATGTTCAAAGGCCAATGTGGAGCCCAATAGAAATTTATGTACTAATTGCATTGATGCTACTTTAAGTAAAAGCCAATCTGTACATGTAAAGAAAATTTCACCAGACAACGAGGGGGAAGTTATGCCGACTAACTCTCCTCACGTGTCAGTACCTGCATCTCCCGCTCAGGAGGTGCGTGATATTGTGACGCCAAGTACATCAGGGCGGCCATTACAAATCACCTTGCAAGACATGGCTAATGTTATGACTGAAGTTTTATCTAAATTGCCAGAACTTAGGGGTAAACGCGACCACTCTGGAGTGAGAACAGAGTGCGCTGAAAATACTAGGGCCATGTCTGATACTGCGTCACAATTTGCAGAACATGAAGACGGAGAGCTTCATTCTGTGGGTGACGGATCTGATCCAAATAAACTGGATTCAGACATTTCAAATTTTAAATTTAAGCTTGAGAACCTCCGTGTGTTACTAGGGGAGGTATTAGCGGCTTTGAATGATTGTAACACGGTTGCAATCTCAGAGAAAATATGTAGGCTGGATAAATATTTTGCGGTACCGACGTGTACTGACGTTTTTCCTATACCTAAAAGGCTTACAGAAATTGTTAACAAGGAGTGGGATAGACCCGGTGTGCCTTTCTCACCCCCTCCTATATTTAGAAAAATGTTTCCAATAGACGCCACCACACGGGACTTATGGCAGACGGTCCCTAAGGTGGAGGGAGCAGTTTCTACTTTAGCTAAGCGTACCACTATCCCGGTGGAGGATAGCTGTGCTTTTTCAGATCCAATGGATAAAAAGTTAGAGGGTTACCTTAAGAAAATGTTTGTTCAACAAGGTTTTATATTGCAACCCCTTGCATGCATTGCGCCTGTCACGGCTGCGGCGGCATTCTGGTTTGAGTCTCTGGAAGAGACCATTAGCTCAGCTACATTGGATGAGATTACAGACAAGCTTAGAGTCCTTAAGCTAGCTAATTCATTTATTTCTGATGCCGTAGTACATTTAACTAAACTTACGGCTAAGAACTCCGGATTCGCCATTCAGGCGCGCAGAGCGCTGTGGCTTAAATCCTGGTCAGCTGATGTGACTTCTAAATCTAAATTGCTTAACATACCTTTCAAGGGGCAGACCTTATTCGGGCCCGGTTTGAAAGAAATTATCGCTGACATTACTGGAGGTAAGGGACATGCCCTACCTCAAGACAGAGCCAAACCAAGGGCTAGACAGTCTAATTTTCGTGCCTTTCGCAACTTCAAGGCAGGAGCAGCATCAACTTCCTCCGCTCCAAAACAGGAAGGAACTGTTGCTCGCTACAGACAGGGCTGGAAACCTAACCAGACCTGGAACAAGGGCAAGCAGGCCAGAAAACCTTCTGCTGCCCCTAAGACAGCATGAAGTGAGGGCCCCCGATCCGGAAACGGATCTAGTGGGGGGCAGACTTTCTCTTTCCGCCCAGGCTTGGGCAAGAGATGTCCAGGATCCCTGGGCGTTATAGAGATCATATCTCAGGGATATCTTCTGGACTTCAAAGCTTCTCCTCCAAAAGGGAGATTTCATCTTTCAAGGTTGTCAACAAACCAGATAAAGAAAGAGGCGTTACTACGCTGTGTACAAGATCTTTTACTAATGTGAGTGATCCACCCGGTTCCGCGGTCAGAACACGGACAAGGGTTTTACTCAAATCTGTTTGTGGTTCCCAAGAAAGAAGGAACCTTCAGACCAATCTTGGACTTAAACATCCTAAACAAATTCCTAAGAGTTCCATCGTTCAAAATGGAAACTATTCGGACAATCTTACCCATGATCCAAAAGGGTCAGTACATGACCACAGTGGATTTAAAGGATGCGTACCTTCACATACCGATTCACAAGGATCATTACCGGTATCTAAGGTTTGCCTTTCTAGACAGGCATTACCAGTTTGTAGCTCTTCCCTTCGGGTTAGCTACTGCTCCAAGAATCTTCACAAAGGTTCTGGGTTCTCTTCTGGCGGTACTAAGACCGCGAGGAATATCGGTAGCTCCGTACCTAGATGACATTCTGATACAAGCATCAAGTTTCCAAGCTGCCAAGTCTCATACAGAGTTAGTACTGGCATTTCTAAGGTCACATGGGTGGAAGGTGAACGAAGGAAAGAGTTCTCTATTGCCACTCACAAGAGTTCCCTTCTTAGGGACTCTTATAGATTCGGTAGAAATGAAAATTTACCTGACAGAGGACAGGTTAACAAAACTCCTAAATGCTTGCCGTGTCCTTCATTCCATTCCACACCCGTCAGTGGCTCAATGCATGGAGGTAATCGGTTTAATGGTAGCGGCAATGGACATAGTTCCCTTTGCACGCCTGCATCTCAGACCACTGCAGTTGTGCATGCTAAGTCAGTGGAATGGGGATTACTCAGATTTGTCCCCTATGCTGAATCTGGATCAGGAGACCAGAAATTCTCTTCTATGGTGGCTCTCTCGGCCACACCTGTCCAAGGGGATGCCCTTCAGCAGACCAGATTGGACGATTGTAACAACAGACGCCAGCCTGCTAGGTTGGGGCGCTGTCTGGAATTCCCTGAAGTCTCAGGGATCATGGACTCAGGAGGAGAGTCTCCTTCCCATAAACATTCTGGAATTAAGAGCAGTTTTCAATGCCCTTCTAGCTTGGCCTCAGCTAGCATCTCTGAGGTTCATCAGATTTCAGTCGGACAACATCACGACTGTGGCTTACATCAACCATCAAGGAGGGACAAGGAGTTCCCTAGCGATGATGGAAGTCTCAAAGATAATTCTCTGGGCAGAGTCTCACTCTTGCCACCTATCAGCGATCCACATCCCAGGCGTGGAGAACTGGGAGGCGGATTTCCTAAGTCGCCAGACTTTTCATCCGGGGGAGTGGGAACTTCATCCGGAGGTCTTTGCCCAAATACTTCGGCATTGGGGCAAACCAGATATGGATCTCATGGCGTCTCGCCAGAACGCCAAGCTTCCCCGTTACGGGTCCAGGTCCAGGGACCCGGGAGCGGTTCTGATAGATGCTCTGACAGCACCTTGGAACTTCAAGATGGCTTATGTGTTTCCACCCTTCCCGATGCTTCCTCGATTGATTGCCAGGATCAAACAGGAGAGAGCATCGGTGATTCTAATAGCGCCTGCGTGGCCACGCAGGACCTGGTATGCAGATCTAGTGGACATGTCGTCCTGTCCACCATGGTCTCTGCCTCTGAGACAGGACCTTCTAATTCAGGGTCCTTTCAAACATCAAAATCTAATTTCTCTGAAGCTGACTGCATGGAGATTGAACGCTTGATTTTATCAAAGCGTGGATTTTCGGAGTCAGTAATTGATACCTTAATACAGGCTAGGAAACCTGTTACCAGGAAAATTTACCATAAAATATGGCGTAAATACTTACATTGGTGCGAATCCAAGAGTTACTCATGGAGTAAGGTTAGGATTCCTAGGATATTGTCTTTTCTACAAGAAGGTTTAGAAAAGGGTTTATCTGCTAGTTCTTTAAAGGGACAGATCTCAGCTCTGTCAATCCTTTTGCACAAACGTCTGTCAGAAGTTCCAGACGTTCAGGCCTTTTGTCAGGCTTTGGCCAGGATTAAGCCTGTGTTTAAGACTGTTGCTCCACCGTGGAGCTTAAACTTAGTTCTTAACGTTTTACAGGGTGTTCCGTTTGAACCCCTTCATTCCATTGATATCAAGCTTTTATCTTGGAAAGTTCTGTTTTTAATGGCTATTTCCTCGGCTCGAAGAGTCTCTGAGTTATCGGCCTTACATTGTGATTCTCCTTATCTGATTTTTCATTCAGACAAGGTAGTTCTGCGTACTAAACCTGGGTTCTTACCTAAGGTAGTCACTAATAGGAATATCAATCAAGAGATTGTTGTTCCTTCATTGTGTCCTAACCCTTCTTCAAAGACGGAACGACTTCTACACAATCTGGACGTAGTCCGTGCCCTAAAATTTTATTTACAGGCAACTAAAGATTTTCGCCAAACTTCTTCCCTGTTTGTCGTTTATTCTGGACAGAGGAGAGGTCAGAAAGCTTCTGCTACCTCCCTCTCTTTCTGGCTTCGTAGCATAATACGTTTAGCCTATGAGACTGCTGGACAGCAGCTTCCTGAAAGAATTACAGCTCATTCCACTAGAGCTGTGGCTTCCACGTGGGCCTTTAAGAATGAGGCCTCTGTTGAACAGATTTGCAAGGCTGCAACTTGGTCTTCTCTTCATACTTTTTCCAAATTTTCCAAATTTGACACTTTTGCTTCTTCTGGGGCTGTTTTTGGGAGAAAGGTTCTTCAGGCAGTGGTTCCTTCTGTGTAAAGATCCTGCCTGTCCCTCCCGTCATCCGTGTACTTTTAGCTTTGGTATTGGTATCCCATAAGTAATGGATGACCCGTGGACTGACTACACTTAACAGGAGAAAACATAATTTATGCTTACCTGATAAATTCCTTTCTCCTGTAGTGTAGTCAGTCCACGGCCCGCCCTGTTTTTTATGGCAGGTCTAAATTTTAAATTATACTCCAGTCACCACTGCACCCTATAGTTTCTCCTTTCTCGTTTGGTTTTCGGTCGAATGACTGGGTATGACGTAGAGGGGAGGAGCTATATAGCAGCTCTGCTTGGGTGATCCTCTTGCACTTCCTGTTAGGGAGGAGTTAATATCCCATAAGTAATGGATGACCCGTGGACTGACTACACTACAGGAGAAAGGAATTTATCAGGTAAGCATAAATTATGTGTTTTTTTTTTTTTTTACTCAGTTGATACAGTATTGGGTTATGTCAGAGATTTAATGGTTCAAGGTCCAGAGACTGAAGCAGAACTTATGGATGCTCTAACAATTCTTTGGGAAATCACATCTAGTTTATTTATTTGCTCCAATTGTACTTCTTCTGAGAGGCATTACTCTTCTCAAGTAGGATCACACATCTTTCATCAAAATCTTCAATCTTTCAATTTGACTGCCTGGAAATTGAAAATTCTTTCTCAAAGGTTTTTTTAGACTATTTGGTTGATACTCTTATCCAGGCTTGTAAACCAGTTTCCAGGAGAAGTATGAAAGATGTATCTTTCATGGTGTGTGGAAAGAGGTTTTGTTTGGCATTCCTAGAATTCAATTCCTTCAGGATGGCATAGATAAGTGTTTGTCAGATTTCTGCGCTTTCTTTGTGATTCTATAAAACGATTGCTAGACTTCTAGATATTCAAGCCTTTGTTTAAGCCAATTGCTCCTTTTTGGAGTCTCAACTTGGTTTTCATTGTTTTGCAAGCTTTTCTGTTTGAGCCTATGCTTGAATTGGACATTCAGTTATTGTCCTGGAAGGTATTATTTCTGTTAGCTATCTTCTCTGCCAGGAGAGTATCTGAATTGTGTGCTCTCTTTTGTGAAGTGCTGTATCTTGCTTTCCATCGGGATAAGAGAGTATTATGTACACATTTAAAGTTTCTTAGCGAAGGTTGTAGTTTCAGAAAATATTAGCCAGGACATTGTAGTTCTTTTGCTAAATGCAAAGAATTCTAAAGAACGGTTATTGCACAATTTAGATGGTTACAGCTTTGAGATATTATGGTTTAGACCATCCTCAAGTTTATTTATTTTTCGAGAAAATGCAAGGGACAGAAAGCTATGCATGTTTCTTTAGCTGCTTGGCTAAAGAGTTTGATTCATAAAGCTTACTTGGGGCCAGGGCAGTCTCCCCCTTTACGTACTTCAGCTTTTTAAGTGTCTACTTCCTGGGTTTTCAAGAATGATGCTTCAGTGGATGAGATTTGCAAGGCAGCAACCTTGTTGTCCGTACACACGTTTTACTAAAGGGACACTCAAGTCAAAATTAAAATTTCATGATTCCGATTTCCATAACTTGCATTATCAAATTTTGCACAGTCTTCTTATATACACACATTTTGAGGCACCAGCTCCTACTGAGCATGTGCACAAGCTCAAAGGTTATACATGTTCTAGTCTGTGATTGGCTGATGTCTTTCACAGGGTATAGGGGGCTGGCAAATGGGAGAAAAAAAATATGTTATTGCATTGCCTTTTTATTATGCAAATCTACTGCATTTATTGGTCCTTAAGTTTTATGATTTTGACTCTGCAGGGGCTGCCTTTTGGCAGGAAGGTTCTTCAGGCTGTAGTATCTGTTAAATAGGTGCATGCCTTATCTTTTTTATGCAGTCCACAGCTTGGGAATTACGGTAGTTCCCAACAATTAGGGCTTTTGGACTCTCACCATCTTAAGAAATAAACAACAACATGAATTTATCCGGTAAGAATACATTATTTCCTTCTAGGTGGTGAGAGTCCACAAGACCCAGTTTGTTTACTTGCTAGTTGGCGGCAGTTCTAGTTTGTACCCCATTGACCCTACTTTCTTTACTACTTTCTGTTTCTCTTTCTATTTGGCTATGACAGATTGGGAGCTACCGGGAAAATGCTTAAAAAGATTTTGTTAGCAATATTTGCAGGATTTTTCAAATCAAGAGCAGTTCAGGGATACCTCACTTGAAAATACTCTTGAATATACTTGTTTAGCCACCTTTGCTGTGGCCAATCAAAGGACAGCTGTAACTGTGTACACTGCTCTAAGCTATCATTGTAGCAGGTATTAATAAACTGGTGCATACTTACGTATGCGGGAGCACTCCAGCTACTCCTGAGAGGAGTGAAAAAAGCTCAATTAGCAAATTAATTACAAGAAGGGCAGAGAAGTTATGAACATCAACTGCATTTTTTTTTTACTATGTTCACATGAACAGTTTATAAAGGTGTAAACTTGTTTTATATAAGCAGGTATAAAAATCATCTCTCTTTTTTTTAGCTGCGTTAAGGTTCAGCCAAGTTTTACACAGGAGAAGGTAACACATGATTATTTTTTTAAGTTAATCGGACTGTTTCAAAATTGCAAACACTTTCTGAAGTGACTAAATGCTGATATTTTTTTTATCGCACTTTATTTGCAAATTGTCTTTTTATGCTTTTCTGTGTCCCTTATAACCATCTAAAAAATACACGTGCTATGGCTTTATTTTGTGTGAGTTTAGCAATTCTATGGTTAGCGGAACATTACAGCAATTAAAATCTTATATATATAAATAGTATATCTGAGGCCTTCGGAAATCTGCTTAGTTTTTTGGCTTCTTCATTAAATCAGTTTGTTGGTGTATAATGTGTTACTTGCTGCACATCCGACTTGTCTAATCTTTTGTTACATCACCAGCAAACACTGTATTTCAGCTGCTAATATATGTGTTAAACCTCTCAAACTGTTGGGAAGGGTTGGCACAGGCAAGCAAATCATTTACATTGCTCTGTGTAATAAATATCACAGTGTTTTACACAACCATTCTTTCTCTATTCTCCTCCTTTCATATAGTTTGTAATTTGCAATCAACATTAAAGAGCATGGAAATTATAATTTGTCAATTGGGTTTAGTCCAAGACAATTCTGAAAATGGCCGTTCTTTGGTTGACGGGTTTCTTATGGCAGGCTGTAATTATGAATGTTAGATTAATAATCAACGTTCTAAACAATGCAATATCCAAAACATATTGCCCTGTCTGTGCCAACTGTTTGGCTCGCACTGTGGCGCCCTGTAGTCTTTCACAAAAGTGTTGGTGTCCTGTGTTTGTTCTTGAGGGGTTTAGCAGTTAACTAATAATTTTGGATTCATTTTATAGTAATCCCTTTGTAAAAGCAAATGTTTGTCCTGGGCTTACTTATACCAAACCCGTTTAGCTCTTTAGAAACATCTATTTGGTTATAAGAATCAGTAAGCGCATATAGAGTGTTTTATATTTTTTTTAGTGTTAGCTTAAAGGGATACTGAACCCAAATTTGTTTCTTTCATGATTCAGATAGAACATGCAATTTTAAGCAACTTTCTAGTTTACTTCTATTATCAATTTGTCTTCGTTCTCTTGATATATTTATTTGAAAAAAAGGCATCTAAGCTAAGGAGCCAGGAAATTTGTGGTTCAGAACCATGGACAGCATTTGTTTATTGGTGCTGTCCAATCACCAAGGACAACCCAGGTTGTTCACCAAAAATGGGCCGACATCTAAACTTAAATTCTTGCTTTTCAAATAAACATACCAAGAGAATGAAGAAAGTTTGATAATAGGAGTAAATTAGAAAGGTGCTTAAAATTGCTGCTCTATCTGAATCACGAAAGACAAAATTTGGGTTCAGTGTCCCTTTAATTCATTTTCCAGGTGTTCTTGGAGTTCCCTGGTCTTTGTACTTTACCACCTCTATTGGATGCCTATTCCATGCAACAACAACCCTTTCTGTATGGAAGGGATTTTGCAAATTTACCTCTGAACTTCCAAATTAAAAGGACAAAATAAAAAAAATATATGCACAGACAATTGTGAATTATATCCGGTGATTATTTTCCTCTTGGTATTTTTGTTTGTGTTTAAAATGCAACACCATATTTGGGTCCCTTTCTTCTTTTGGTTATCCAACGCGTGCGGAGAAGAAGAGACTGATATATTAATGGATTGCATCAGATCACTCAGTCAGATTGTGCTGCCATTGTTATTCTGTATGTAATATATATTTATATCCTAGGTGCATTTATCGTGCATACTAAGCCCTTGTTTACACAGGAATATGTACTTTGGTCTTTATTGGTGCCTGTGTTTTATTATGGCAAACACAGGACTTGACATATATCCGACAGCACCACAAACACGTGTTATCAAGCACTATAAAGAGTGCTGTGATCGCACCTCTGATTGCTGCATTGTTAAAAGAATTCTTCACTTCTACGGGGAAGTGAGGCGCTTTTCAAACACAATTATGTCATTGGTAAGCGTTTAATCAGCATATCGATACGTGCACCACACAAGGTTTCCTTTTAGGTCTTCTCTTGAGGTTCAGAGTAATAATATTGCTAAGGGAAGTAGGGACAGGGAGTGCAAGAAAATAGTAATAAAGGTGAAAGAGAAATGCAGGATCATTACAGGTACTTAAAGGGACATGAAACCCAAACCATTTCATGATTCAGATAGAGCAGCGATTTTAAAGAACTTTCTAATGTACTCCTATTAATTTTTATTTGTTCTCTTTAGGGCTGCAACTAACGATTATTTTCATAATCGATTAATCGGCCGATTATTTTTTCGATTAATCGACTAATCGGATAAAAAGAGAATCAATAATAGTTTTCTATGTTTTAAATTAAATCCACATGGGTGTTACAAATATAAACTTCAGACTAAAACTTTACATTAACACAACTGTTTCTTCAATTTTTAAGCAGCAGAGCACAGTTTTATAATTAAACAAAACAAAACCACAAACTGTTTGAAAAGAGGTAGAACTAGAAAGAGTTAGACTATCACTGTTAATAACATTCTGTTATTCACTATTTCAGAAACTTTGCATTGAAATGCAAAAATCTCAACATGTCCACATGCTTCTGGCTAAGGCTGGTTCTCTGTTTGCAGCTATATTTCCTGCAGCAGAGAAAAGGCTGTTGAGGTGTATAAGTAGGGTTTTGCCAATTTCACCAAAGTGGAATATTTATCTGTGTTAGCTCTTCACCAATGCTAAGTGTTTTCTACCTTGGCAAGGGACCTCTCAATAAAGTAACCCTTGACTTCATTCTAATATAAAACTATCTTGAATATCTACAGTATATGCAATGGTAAATAACCAGCTATAAGGTTAGGGGAAATATCTAGTCCGCTCTAAAAATAACGAATATATACTTATAAAGTTTGAATCTGGTATATATTATCACATTTTATTAAAAATATAAAAAAAACAATAAAAAACAAAATCAAAAGCGCTAAGGACTGTATATCAATAACAAGACAAAGCCGTACACATTTATTTATACAGTACATATAATCAGCAATAGCAAGCAATACGCTAATAATTGTGCAAACAGATAATAGTGCACATCAATTTAAATAACTCCCATCAATCTAGGGGCAAGGTGTAAACAACAAGCTCAGCACTATATCATGCAAAGCATAGTCTCAAATCACCAGATTTAATATAAACAATCCAAATGATGACTATTATATCTGGGTTACACATAAGCCTGGGGTAGTTGTAAACTTATACTGTCCTGAAAAAGGACATAACCATAAAACACAATACCATGTGCAGGAGTTCATTGGAGTGAAGCAGCTGGTGTTGTGCACAGACCAACTAATTGCAAACCGATTAATCGATTATGAGATTCGTTGACAACTATTTTCATAATCGATTATTATCGATTATGACGATTAGTTGTTGCAGCTCTAGTTCTCTTGGCATCTTTGGTTGAAAAGTTAGGGTGTATGCTTAGGAGTTGGCTCATTTCTGGAGCACTATATGGCAGCAGTTTTACAAGAATGCTATCCATTTGCAAGAGCACTATATGGCAGCACTGTTTCCTGCTATTTAGTGCTCCAGGTGTCTACAACAGAGAATATCAAGGGAACAAAGCTAATTTTATAATAGAAGTAAATTGGAAACTTTTTTTAAAATGGTCAGTTCTGTCTGAATAACAAATGAACACGTTTCATGTCCCTTTAACCCAAAATGTTCAGACAGATCATACAATTAAGTCATTTTTATATATTTTTAATTACATTTGCTTTGTTTTCATGGTATTCTTTGTTGGAGAAATACCTAGATAGAGCACGTGCACATGTCTGGAGCACTACATGGGGTCATTTCTTTCTGGGGGCATCTAACTGATCTGTGTGTTCTCTTAAAGGGACACTGAACCCAAATTGTTTATTTCGTGATTTACATAGAGTGGCAAATTTAAGCAACTTTCTGATTTACTCCTATTATCAAATTTACTTCATTCTCTTGGTATCTTTATTTGAAAAGCAAGAATGTAAGTTTAGATGCCGGTCCATTTTTGGTGAACAACCTGGGTTGTCCTTGCTGATTGGACAGCACCAATATACAAGTGCTGTCCATGGTCTTGAACCAAATATTTGCTGGCTCCTTAGCTTAGATGTCTTCTTTTTCAAGTAAAGATAGCAAGAGAACGAAGAAAAATTGATAATAGAAGTAAAGTAGAGAGTTGCTTAAAATTGCTGCTCTATCTTAATCATGAAAGAAAAAATGTGGGTTCAGTGACCCTTTTAAACCTAGGCTTCTGTTTAAGATGTCCCTTTAAGATGTCATTGGTACCTGTTATTCTGACAACGTTCAGTAGAACCAACATGGATGATTACAGATTTTCACATTTTTATCCCAATCCACAGAAGTCGATGCTGAGCGACTTAGGTAATGTTTTAGTAACTAGATATTCTAAATCCAGTTTTTAAAACTTTCCTTCAATAAATTAACAAAGGTTCAACATAATTAATTTTAAACTATTAGTCTATATAGGGTCAGATTACAAGTGGAGCGCTATTTAACGCTCCCGCTCGAGTGTGAACTGCGCTACAAGTAAGCATTTTGCGCTCGTCTGGTTGTGCTCGTATTATGCGTTGAAAGTAAACTATTTTTCGCTTTTGCACTAACACGACGAGCGCAAAAAAACAAATTTAGAATATCGCCATCACGTATTTCCCCATAGAAGTCAATGAACAAAAATAGTGGGGGGGGGGAACCAACACCCTTTTCGCGCACAAACCTGATTGCATATTCTCAATTGCGCTAACCAGACATGGAAATATGATTATTTCACATTCTAATGTTCTTCACATACAAGAATATGTTCTATTTATTCATAAATACATATTTCTAAATATATCTGATGTATTGGAATGTTTACAGTAAATACCCAGTATAACACGTTATTAAATATGAATATTGCATAAATATGCTTTTACATGTTTTCATCTACTTTACGGCAAAGGGCTGCAAAGTTACTATGTACTACTGTATTTGGTATTTAAACAACGGACGTACTATATCTATATCTATAATATTATCTATATATATATATATATATATATATATATATATCTATATATCTATATATCTATATATCTATATATCTATATATCTATATATCTATATATCTATATATCTATATATATATATATCTATATATCTATCGAACGGTGTGACTCCAGATTAATATTGCGGATCCTTAGTGTTTCAGCAGACGCCTTTACATTACACGTGACAACGTTATACCGCTGTAATCATACACATAGTATTAGCTCTGCTACTCTATAGCTGTTTGACAATGGTTTTTAGCTTCCAGAATGACCTCATGTTGGTGCAATTTGCAGTAATCACAGTAATAGGAGTCTAACAAATCAAAATCTCATTTCAGATGTGAGACACTAATGTTATTCTGACTTATTGTTCTGTGCGCTATGCTCCATATAAAACTGCAAACCTACCTATTGGAGAGGGAAGAAAAATGTAACATTAGAAAATGTGAGAACAGAGACAGCCCCGTAGTTTTGGTTAGTAGACGATTTAAACATAACGGTGCAATAATTATAATGGGTGAAATAAAACCAAATCAATAAATGATTAACTAAAAACTATAACAATAATAAATTTGAAGGGATATGAAATCCAAAAATGTTCTTTTGTAGTTCAGACAGAACTTACAATTTTTAAAAAGTTTCTAGTTTGAATCTATTAGGAAAATTGCTTCAATCTCATGATGTTCGGTGTTTGAGATACCTAGGTAGTTGTCTGTAGCACTACATTGCAGGTAATAGTGCTGCCATTTAGTGCTCTTGCAAATGGGATAACATTCTTGCAAAACGGCTGCCATATAGTACTCCAGGCATGTGCACACTCCTGAGCTTACATCCATGATTTTCATCAAAAGTTACCAAGAGAAGGAAAATAAAAATTTTGTAATAGAAGTAAATTAGAAAGTTGTTTAAAATTGCTGCTATATCTGAATCATGAAAATAAAATTTGGGGAGCATTTGCTCATCAGTGAAATGATAGAAGTTTGCTGCAATATTGCAAACCATTTCACCGGCATTTATTTCTATATAAACTTCTGTTCTGTGCTGAACATCTAGTAACCTGGCAGCCATCACTGTGAACCTCACGGAAGGGACTGCCCTGCTTCTCCCAGGCTTGTGCTGTTAATGAGGTCACATCATACGCTTTGTGATGTCACAGAGTATATATTGTAATCTGACAGCCATCACTATGAACCTCTGGGAAGGGACTGCCCTACTTCTCCCAGGCTTGTGCTGTTAATGAGGTCACATCATACGCTTTGTGATGTCACAGAGTATATATTGTAATCTGACAGCCATCACTATGAACCTCTGGGAAGGGACTGCCCTACTTCTCTCAGGCTTGTGCTGTTAATGAGGTCACATCATACGTTTTGTGATGTCACAGGGTATATATTGTAATCTGATGGCCATCACTGTGAACCTCTGGGAAGGGACTGCCCTACTTCTCCCAGGCTTGTGCTGTTAATGAGGTCACATCATACATTTTGTGATGTCACAGAGTATATATTGTAATCTGACAGCCATCACTGTCAACCTCTGGGAAGGGACTGCTCTACTTCTCCCAGGCTTGTGCTGTTAACGTGGTCACATCATACGTTTTGTGATGTCACAGAGTATATATTGTAATCTGACAGCCATCACTGTCAACCTCTGGGAAGGGACTGCTCTACTTCTCCCAGGCTTGTGCTGTTAACGTGGTCACATCATACGTTTTGTGATGTCACAGAGTATATA
Source organism: Bombina bombina (assembly GCF_027579735.1). NCBI lineage: Eukaryota > Metazoa > Chordata > Amphibia > Anura > Bombinatoridae > Bombina > Bombina bombina. Next base: position 247,222,111 of record NC_069505.1, on the reverse strand, counting down.
TTGTAATCTGGCAGCCATCACTATGAACCTCTGGGAAGGGACTGTCCTACTTCTCCCAGGCTTGTGCTGTTTGAGGTCACATCATACGTTTTGTGATGTCACAGGGTATATATTGTAATCTGGCAGCCATCACTGTGAACCTCTTGGTTAGGGACTGTCCTACTTCTCCCAGGTTTGTGCTGTTTATGATGTCACATCATACGTTTTGTGATGTCACAGGGTATATATTGTAATATGACAGCCATCACTATGAACCTCCTGGTTAGGGACTGTCCTACTTCTCCCAGGTTTGTGCTGTTTATGATGTCACATCATACGTTTTGTGATGTCACAGAGTATATATTGTAATCTGGCTCTGTGATTCAGTCTTCTGGTTGACTGATGAGAATTTCACCTCTGCTTATCGAGCATCTCTTATTGCTAATGATTTCTCTTGTTAAGTGTATCCAGTCCACGGATCATCCATTACTTATGGGATATTAACTCCTCCCCAACAGGAAGTGCAAGAGGATTCACCCAGCAGAGCTGCTATATAGCTCCTCCCCTAACTGCCATTACCAGTCATTCTCTTGCACCCAACGAATAGATAGGATGTGTGAGAGGACTGTGGTGATTATACTTAGTTTCATACCTTCAATCAAAAGTTTGTTATTTTATAATAGCACCGGAGTGTGTTATTCCTTCTCTGGTAGAATTTGAAGAAGAATCTACCTGAGTTTTTCTATGATTTTAGCCGGAGTAGTTAAGATCATATTGCTGTTTCTCGGCCATCTGAGGAGAGGTAAACTTCAGATCAGGGGACAGCGGGCAGATTAATCTGCAAAGAGGTATGTAGCAGTTTATTATTTTCTGACAATGGAATTGATGAGAAAATTCTGCCATACCGATATAATGTAAACTCAGCCTTAAATGCAGTAGCAGCAACTGGTATCAGGCTGTCATGTATGTATATTTTACACTTCAGTATTCTGGGGAATGGCACTTCACTGGAATTATACTGTATGCATAAGACTTTAGCCTAATTTGCAGGGACTAGCAACAGGCTTTTTAATAACACTCAATTTATTAATGTTAAACGTTTTTTGCTGGCATGTAAAATCGTTTAATTTTCTGAGGTACTGGGTGAAAAAATGTTTTGGGCACTATTTTTTTCCACTTGGCAGTCGTTTTATTTAATTTATGACAGTTTACTGATCTCTCTCACTGTTATGTGTGAGGGGGAGAGGTGCTTTTGCTACGCATCAAAAAATTCAGTCAGAAGTTTATTGTCTTCCCTGCATGATCCGGTTCAGAACTCAGGGGTCTTCAAAACTTGTTTTGAGTGAGGTAATCACTCACAGCAGAGCTGTGAGATTGTAGTTGACTGTGATAAAAAAACGTTTATTTCTGTATTTTTTTTTTTTTATTTTTTTTTTATTTTTTTCTGCTATCAGGGTTAGTTATCCTTTGCTAATGGGAGCAATCCTTTGCTAAAATTGTGTTTTTTACAAAGATTTGATGCTATAACTTTTCAGTTTATTAATTTTCAACTGTCATAACTTTTTCTGTGCTTCTTATAGGCACAGTACGTTTTCATATTATAGTAAATTACTTGAAAAGTATTTCCAAGTTGCTAGTTTATTTGCTAGTGTGTTAAACATGTCTGATTCAGAGGAAGATATCTGTGCTATATGTGCTAAAGCCAAAGTGGAGCCCAATAGAAATTTATGTACTAACTGCATTGATGCTACTTTAAATAAAAGTCAATCTGTACAAATTGAACATATTTCACCAAACAACGAGGGGAGAGTTATGCCGACTAACTCGCCTCACGTGTCAGTACCTGCATCTCCCGCTCGGGAGGTGCGTGATATTGTAGCGCCGAGTACATCTGGGCGGCCATTACAAATCACATTACAGGATATGGCTACTGTTATGACTGAAGTTTTGGCTAAATTACCAGAACTAAGAGGTAAGCGTGATCACTCTGGGGTGAGAACAGAGTGCGCTGATAATATTAGGGCCATGTCAGACACTGCGTCACAATTTGCAGAACATGAGGACGGAGAGCTTCATTCTGCGGGTGACGGTTCTGATCCAAACAAACTGGATTCAGATATTTCAAATTTTAAATTTAAGCTGGAACACCTCCGTGTATTACTAGGGGAGGTGTTAGCGGCTCTGAATGATTGTAACACAGTTGCAATACCAGAGAAAATGTGTAGGTTGGATAAATATTTTGCGGTACCGGCGAGTACTGACGTTTTTCCTATACCTAAGAGACTTACTGAAATTGTTACTAAGGAGTGGGATAGACCCGGTGTGCCGTTCTCACCCCCTCCGATATTTAGAAAGATGTTTCCAATAGACGCCACCACACGGGACTTATGGCAAACGGTCCCTAAGGTGGAGGGAGCAGTTTCTACTTTAGCTAAGCGTACCACTATCCCGGTGGAGGATAGCTGTGCCTTTTCAGATCCAATGGATAAAAAGTTAGAGGGTTACCTTAAGAAAATGTTTGTTCAACAAGGTTTTATATTGCAACCTCTTGCATGCATTGCGCCTGTCACGGCTGCAGCAGCATTTTGGTTTGAGTCTCTGGAAGAGACACTTGAATCAGCTCCATTAGATGAGATTACACACAAGCTTAAAGCCCTTGAGTTAGCTAACTCATTTATTTCAGATGCCGTAGTACATTTAACTAAACTTACGGCTAAGAATTCCGGATTTGCCATTCAGGCACGCAGAGCACTGTGGCTAAAATCCTGGTCAGCTGACGTTACCTCTAAATCTAAATTGCTTAATATACCTTTCAAAGGGCAGACCTTATTCGGGCCCGGGTTGAAAGAAATTATCGCTGACATTACAGGAGGTAAAGGCCATGCCCTGCCTCAAGACAGAGCCAAACCTAAGGCTAGACAGTCTAATTTTCGTTCCTTTCGTAATTTCAAAGCAGGAGCAGCATCAACTTCCTCTGCACCAAAACAGGAAGGAGCTGTTGCTCGCTACAGACAAGGCTGGAGACCTAACCAGTCCTGGAACAAGGGCAAGCAGGCCAGGAAACCTGCTGCTGCCCCTAAGACAGCATGAATCGAGGGCCCCCGATCCGGGAACGGATCTAGTGGGGGGCAGACTTTCTCTCTTCGCCCAGGCTTGGGCAAGAGATGTCCAGGATCCCTGGGCGTTAGAGATCATATCTCAGGGATACCTTCTAGACTTCAAATTCTCTCCCCCAAGAGGGAGATTTCATCTGTCAAGGTTGTCAACAAACCAAATAAAGAAAGAGGCGTTTCTACGCTGCGTACAAGATCTTTTATTAATGGGAGTGATCCATCCGGTTCCGCGGTCGGAACAAGGACAAGGGTTTTACTCAAATCTGTTTGTGGTTCCCAAAAAAGAGGGAACTTTAAGGCCTATCTTGGATTTAAAGATCCTAAACAAATTCCTAAGAGTTCCATCGTTCAAAATGGAAACTATTCGGACAATTTTACAAATGATCCAAAAGGGTCAGTACATGACCACAGTGGATTTAAAGGATGCTTACCTTCACATACCGATTCACAAAGATCATTACCGGTATCTAAGGTTTGCCTTTCTAGACAGGCATTACCAGTTTGTAGCTCTTCCATTCGGATTGGCTACGGCTCCGAGAATCTTCACAAAGGTTCTGGGTGCTCTTCTGGCGGTACTAAGACCGCGAGGAATTGCGGTAGCTCCGTACCTAGACGACATTCTGATACAAGCTTCAAGCTTTCAAACTGCCAAGTCTCATACAGAGTTAGTACTGGCATTTCTAAGGTCGCATGGATGGAAGGTGAACGAAAAGAAGAGTTCTCTCTTTCCACTCACAAGAGTTCCCTTCTTGGGGACTCTTATAGATTCTGTAGAAATGAAGATTTACCTGACAGAAGACAGGTTAACAAAGCTTCAAAATGCATGCCGTGTCCTTCATTCCATTCAACACCCGTCAGTAGCTCAATGCATGGAGGTGATCGGCTTAATGGTAGCAGCAATGGACATAGTACCCTTTGCACGCCTACATCTCAGACCGCTGCAATTGTGCATGCTAAGTCAGTGGAATGGGGATTACTCAGACTTGTCCCCTACTCTGAATCTGGATCAAGAGACCAGAAATTCTCTTCTATGGTGGCTTTCTCGGCCACATCTGTCCAGGGTGATGCCATTCAGCAGGCCGGACTGGACAATTGTAACAACAGACGCCAGCCTACTAGGTTGGGGCGCTGTCTGGAATTCTCTGAAGGCTCAGGGACAATGGAATCAGGAGGAGAGTCTCTTACCAATAAACATTCTGGAATTGAGAGCAGTTCTCAATGCCCTTCTGGCTTGGCCCCAGTTAACAACTCGGGGGTTCATCAGGTTTCAGTCGGACAACATCACGACTGTAGCTTACATCAACCATCAGGGAGGGACAAGAAGCTCCCTAGCAATGATGGAAGTATCAAAGATAATTCGCTGGGCAGAGTCTCACTCTTGCCACCTGTCAGCAATCCACATCCCGGGAGTGGAGAACTGGGAGGCGGATTTCTTAAGTCATCAGACTTTTCATCCGGGGGAGTGGGAACTTCATCCGGAGGTCTTTGCCCAAATACTTCGACGTTGGGGCAAACCAGAGATAGATCTCATGGCGTCTCGACAGAACGCCAAGATTCCTCGTTACGGGTCCAGATCCAGGGATCCGGGAGCGGTTCTGATAGATGCTTTGACAGCACCTTGGACCTTCGGGATGGCTTATGTGTTTCCACCCTTCCCGATGCTTCCTCGATTGATTGCCAGAATCAAACAGGAGAGAGCATCAGTGATTCTAATAGCACCTGCATGGCCACGCAGGACTTGGTATGCAGATCTAGTGGACATGTCATCCTGTCCACCTTGGTCGCTACCTCTGAAACAGGACCTTCTGATCCAGGGTCCCTTCAAACATCAAAATCTAATTTCTCTGAAGCTGACTGCTTGGAAATTGAACGCTTGATTTTATCAAAACGTGGTTTTTCTGAGTCAGTTATTGATACCTTAATACAGGCTAGGAAGCCTGTTACCAGAAAGATTTACCATAAGATATGGCGCAAATACTTATATTGGTGCGAATCCAAGAGTTACTCATGGAGTAAGGTTAGGATTCCGAGGATATTGTCTTTTCTACAAGAAGGTTTAGAAAAGGGTTTATCCGCTAGTTCCTTAAAGGGACAGATTTCAGCTCTGTCCATTCTTTTACACAAACGTCTGTCAGAAGTTCCGGACGTTCAAGCTTTTTGTCAGGCTTTAGCTAGGATCAAGCCTGTGTTTAAAACTGTTGCTCCACCATGGAGTTTGAACTTAGTTCTTAATGTTTTACAGGGGGTTCCGTTTGAACCCCTTCATTCCATTGATATCAAGTTGTTATCTTGGAAAGTTCTGTTTTTAATGGCGATTTCCTCGGCTCGAAGAGTCTCTGAGTTATCTGCCTTACATTGTGATTCTCCTTATCTGATTTTTCATTCAGACAAGGTAGTTCTGCGTACTAAACCTGGGTTCCTACCTAAGGTGGTCACTAACAGGAATATCAATCAAGAGATTGTGGTTCCATCTTTGTGTCCTAATCCTTCTTCGAAAAAGGAACGTCTGCTACACAATCTAGATGTAGTCCGTGCCCTGAAATTTTATCTACAGGCAACTAAGGATTTTCGACAAACGTCTTCCCTGTTTGTCGTTTATTCTGGTCAGAGGAGAGGTCAAAAAGCTTCGGCTACCTCTCTCTCCTTTTGGCTTCGTAGCATAATACGGTTAGCCTATGAGACTGCTGGACAGCAGCCTCCTGAAAGAATTACAGCACATTCTACTAGAGCTGTGGCTTACACTTGGGCCTTTAAGAATGAGGCTTCTGTTGAACAGATTTGCAAGGCTGCAACTTGGTCTTCTCTTCATACTTTTTCCAAATTTTACAAATTTGACACTTTTGCTTCTTCGGAGGCTGTTTTTGGGAGAAAGGTTCTTCAGGCAGTGGTTCCTTCCGTATAAAGAGCCTGCCTGTCCCTCCCGTCATCCGTGTACTTTAGCTTTGGTATTGGTATCCCATAAGTAATGGATGATCCGTGGACTGGATACACTTAACAAGAGAAAACATAATTTATGCTTACCTGATAAATTTATTTCTCTTGTAGTGTATCCAGTCCACGGCCCGCCCTGTCACTTTAAGGCAGGTAATTTTTCCATTAAACTACAGTCACCACTGCACCCTATGGTTTTCCTTTCTCTACATGTTTTCGGTCGAATGACTGGTAATGGCAGTTAGGGGAGGAGCTATATAGCAGCTCTGCTGGGTGAATCCTCTTGCACTTCCTGTTGGGGAGGAGTTAATATCCCATAAGTAATGGATGATCCGTGGACTGGATACACTACAAGAGAAATAAATTTATCAGGTAAGCATAAAACAGAATTTATGTTTACCTGATAAATTACTTTCTCCAACGGTGTGTCCGGTCCACGGCGTCATCCTTACTTGTGGGAACCAATACCAAAGCTTTAGGACACGGATGAAGGGAGGGAGCAATCAGGTCACCTAAATGGAAGGCACCACGGCTTGCAAAACCTTTCTCCCAAAAATAGCCTCAGAAGAAGCAAAAGTATCAAACTTGTAAAATTTGGTAAAAGTGTGCAGTGAAGACCAAGTCGCTGCCCTACATATCTGATCAACAGAAGCCTCGTTCTTGAAGGCCCATGTGGAAGCCACAGCCCTAGTGGAATGAGCTGTGATTCTTTCGGGAGGCTGCCGTCCGGCAGTCTCGTAAGCCAATCTGATGATGCTTTTAATCCAAAAAGAGAGAGAGGTAGAAGTTGCTTTTTGACCTCTCCTTTTACCAGAATAAACAACAAACAAGGAAGATGTTTGTCTAAAATCCTTTGTAGCATCTAAATAGAATTTTAGAGCGCGAACAACATCCAAATTGTGCAACAAACGTTCCTTCTTTGAAACTGGTTTCGGACACAGAGAAGGTACGATAATCTCCTGGTTAATGTTTTTGTTAGAAACAACTTTTGGAAGAAAACCAGGTTTAGTACGTAAAACCACCTTATCTGCATGGAACACCAGATAAGGAGGAGAACACTGCAGAGCAGATAATTCTGAAACTCTTCTATCAGAAGAAATTGCAACTAAAAACAAAATCTTCCAAGATAATAACTTAATATCAACGGAATGCAAGGGTTCAAACGGAACCCCCTGAAGAACTGAAAGAACTAAATTGAGACTCCAAGGAGGAGTCAAAGGTTTGTAAACAGGCTTAATTCTAACCAGAGCCTGAACAAAGGCTTGAACATCTGGCACAGCAGCCAGTTTTTTGTGAAGTAACACCGACAAGGCAGAAATCTGTCCCTTCAGGGAACTTGCAGATAATCCTTTTTCCAATCCTTCTTGAAGGAAGGATAGAATCCTAGGAATCTTAACCTTGTCCCAAGAGAATCCTTTAGATTCACACCAACAGATATATTTTTTCCAAATTTTGTGGTAAATCTTTCTAGTTACAGGCTTTCTGGCCTGAACAAGAGTATCAATAACAGAATCTGAGAACCCTCGCTTCGATAAAATCAAGCGTTCAATCTCCAAGCAGTCAGCTGGAGTGAAACCAGATTCGGATGTTCGAACGGACCCTGAACAAGAAGGTCTCGTCTCAAAGGTAGCTTCCAAGGTGGAGCCGATGACATATTCACCAGATCTGCATACCAAGTCCTGCGTGGCCACGCAGGAGCTATCAAGATCACCGACGCCCTCTCCTGATTGATCCTGGCTACCAGCCTGGGGATGAGAGGAAACGGCGGGAACACATAAGCTAGTTTGAAGGTCCAAGGTGCTACTAGTGCATCCACTAGAGCCGCCTTGGGATCCCTGGATCTGGACCCGTAGCAAGGAACTTTGAAGTTCTGACGAGAGGCCATCAGATCCATGTCTGGAATGCCCCACAGCTGAGTGACTTGGGCAAAGATTTCCGGATGGAGTTCCCACTCCCCCGGATGCAATGTCTGACGACTCAGAAAATCCGCTTCCCAATTTTCCACTCCTGGGATGTGGATAGCAGACAGGTGGCAGGAGTGAGACTCCGCCCATAGAATGATTTTGGTCACTTCTTCCATCGCTAGGGAACTCCTTGTTCCCCCCTGATGGTTGATGTACGCAACAGTTGTCATGTTGTCTGATTGAAACCGTATGAACTTGGCCCTCGCTAGCTGAGGCCAAGCCTTGAGAGCATTGAATATCGCTCTCAGTTCCAGAATATTTATCGGTAGAAGAGATTCTTCCCGAGACCAAAGACCCTGAGCTTTCAGGGATCCCCAGACCGCGCCCCAGCCCATCAGACTGGCGTCGGTCGTGACAATGACCCACTCTGGTCTGCGGAATGTCATCCCTTGTGACAGGTTGTCCAGGGACAGCCACCAACGGAGTGAGTCCCTGGTCCTCTGATTTACTTGTATCTTCGGAGACAAGTCTGTATAGTCCCCATTCCACTGACTGAGCATGCACAGTTGTAATGGTCTTAGATGAATGCGCGCAAAAGGAACTATGTCCATTGCCGCTACCATCAACCCGATCACTTCCATGCACTGAGCTATGGAAGGAAGAGGAACGGAATGAAGTATCCGACAAGAGTCTAGAAGCTTTGTTTTTCTGGCCTCTGTCAGAAAAATCCTCATTTCTAAGGAGTCTATTATTGTTCCCAAGAAGGGAACCCTTGTTGACGGGGATAGAGAACTCTTTTCCACGTTCACTTTCCACCCGTGAGATCTGAGAAAGGCCAGGACAATGTCCGTGTGAGCCTTTGCTTGAGGAAGGGACGACGCTTGAATCAGAATGTCGTCCAAGTAAGGTACTACAGCAATGCCCCTTGGTCTTAGCACAGCTAGAAGGGACCCCAGTACCTTTGTGAAAATCCTTGGAGCAGTGGCTAATCCGAAAGGAAGCGCCACGAACTGGTAATGTTTGTCCAGGAATGCGAACCTTAGGAACCGATGATGTTCCTTGTGGATAGGAATATGTAGATACGCATCCTTTAAATCCACCGTGGTCATGAATTGACCTTCCTGGATGGAAGGAAGAATAGTTCGAATGGTTTCCATCTTGAACGATGGAACCTTGAGAAACTTGTTTAAGATCTTGAGATCTAAGATTGGTCTGAACGTTCCCTCTTTTTTGGGAACTATGAACAGATTGGAGTAGAACCCCATCCCTTGTTCTCTTAATGGAACAGGATGAATCACTCCCATTTTTAACAGGTCTTCTACACAATGTAAGAATGCCTGTCTTTTTATGTGGTCTGAAGACAACTGAGACCTGTGGAACCTCCCCCTTGGGGGAAGTCCCTTGAATTCCAGAAGATAACCTTGGTAGACTATTTCTAGCGCCCAAGGATCCAGAACATCTCTTGCCCAAGCCTGAGCGAAGAGAGAGAGTCTGCCCCCCACCAGATCCGGTCCCGGATCGGGGGCCAACATTTCATGCTGTCTTGGTAGCAGTGGCAGGTTTCTTGGCCTGCTTTCCCTTGTTCCAGCCTTGCATTGGTCTCCAAGCTGGCTTGGCTTGAGAAGTATTACCCTCTTGCTTAGAGGACGTAGCACCTTGGGCTGGTCCGTTTCTACGAAAGGGACGAAAATTAGGTTTATTTTTTGCCTTGAAAGGCCGATCCTGAGGAAGGGCGTGGCCCTTACCCCCAGTGATATCAGAGATAATCTCTTTCAAGTCAGGGCCAAACAGCGTTTTCCCCTTGAAAGGAATGTTAAGTAGCTTGTTCTTGGAAGACGCATCAGCCGACCAAGATTTCAACCAAAGCGCTCTGCGCGCCACAATAGCAAACCCAGAATTCTTAGCCGCTAACCTAGCCAATTGCAAAGTGGCGTCTAGGGTGAAAGAATTAGCCAATTTGAGAGCATTGATTCTGTCCATAATCTCCTCCAAAGGAGGAGAATCACTATCGACCGCTCTTATCAGATCATTGAACCAGAAACATGCGGCTGTAGCGACAGGGACAATGCATGAAATTGGTTGTAGAAGGTAACCTTGCTGAACAAACATCTTTTTAAGCAAACCTTCTAATTTTTTATCCATAGGATCTTTGAAAGCACAACTATCCTCTATGGGTATAGTGGTGCGTTTGTATAAAGTGGAAACCGCTCCCTCGACCTTGGGGACTGTCTGCCATAAGTCCTTTCTGGGATCGACCATAGGAAACAATTTTTTAAATATGGGGGGAGGGACGAAAGGAATACCGGGCCTTTCCCATTCTTTATTAACAATGTCCGCCACCCGCTTGGGTATAGGAAAAGCTTCTGGGAGCCCCGGCACCTCTAGGAACTTGTCCATTTTACAAAGTTTCTCTGGGATGACCAACTTGTCACAATCATCCAGAGTGGATAGTACCTCCTTAAGCAGAATGCGGAGATGTTCCAACTTAAATTTAAATGCAATCACATCAGGTTCAGCCTGTTGAGAAATGTTCCCTGAATCAGTAATTTCTCCCTCAGACAAAACCTCCCTGGCCCCATCAGACTGGGTTAGGGGCCCTTCAGAAATATTATTATCAGCGTCGTCATGCTCTTCAGTATCTAAAACAGAGCAGCCACGCTTACGCTGATAAGTGTTCATTTTGGCTAAAATGTTTTTGACAGAATTATCCATTACAGCCGTTAATTGTTGCATAGTAAGGAGTATTGGCGCGCTAGATGTACTAGGGGCCTCCTGAGTGGGCAAGACTCGTGTAGACGAAGGAGGGAATGATGCAGTACCATGCTTACTCCCCTCACTTGAGGAATCATCTTGGGCATCATTATCATTATCACATAAATCACATTTATTTAAATGAATAGGAATTCTGGCTTCCCCACATTCAGAACACAGTCTATCTGGTAGTTCAGACATGTTAAACAGGCATACACTTGATAACAAAGTACAAAAAACTTTTTAAAATAAAACCGTTACTGTCACTTTAAATTTTAAACTGAACACACTTTATTACTGCAATTGCGAAAAAACATGAAGGAATTGTTCAAAATTCACCAAATTTTCACCACAGTGTCTTAAAGCCTTAAAAGTATTGCACACCAAATTTGGAAGCTTTAACCCTTAAAATAACGGAACCGGAGCCGTTTTGAACTTTAACCCCTTTACAGTCCCTGGTATCAGCTTTGCTGAGACCCAACCAAGCCCAAAGGGGAATACGATACCAAATGACGCCTTCAGAAAGTCTTTTCTAAGTATCAGAGCTCCTCTCACATGCGACTGCATGCCATGCCTCTCAAAAACAAGTGCGCCACACCGGCGCGAAAATGAGGCTCTGCTTATGCTTTGGGAAAGCCCCTAAAGAATAAGGTGTCTAAAACAGTGCCTGCCGATATTATTATATCAAAATACCCAGATAAAATGATTCCTCAAGGCTAAATATGTGTTAATAATGAATCGATTTAGCCCAGAAAAAGTCTACAGTTTTAATAAGCCCTTGTGAAGCCCTTATTTACGATCGTAATAAACATGGCTTACCGGATCCCATAGGGAAAATGACAGCTTCCAGCATTACATCGTCTTGTTAGAATGTGTCATACCTCAAGCAGCAAGAGACTGCACACTGTTCCCCCAACTGAAGTTAATTGCTCTCAACAGTCCTGTGTGGAACAGCCATGGATTTTAGTGACGGTTGCTAAAATCATTTTCCTCATACAAACAGAAATCTTCATCTCTTTTCTGTTTCTGAGTAAATAGTACATACCAGCACTATTTCAAAATAACAAACTCTTGATTGAATAATAAAAACTACAGTTAAACACTAAAAAACTCTAAGCCATCTCCGTGGAGATGTTGCCTGTACAACGGCAAAGAGAATGACTGGGGTAGGCGGAGCCTAGGAGGGATCATGTGACCAGCTTTGCTGGGCTCTTTGCCATTTCCTGTTGGGGAAGAGAATATCCCACAAGTAAGGATGACGCCGTGGACCGGACACACCTATGTTGGAGAAATTATGTTTTTGTGGATGCATTGATGGATCTACTGAGAAGTAGCTCTCTGTATCAGCCATGCTTCCTGGCACTCTTCACTCAATAGAGCTTACTACATTTCATGTTTTTTTACACCAAATCTACTACATTCAGGGTCTGTACATGTATTGCAAATTTTCAAAGATTCATTTGTATTCTCTTGAATTTATGATTCTACATAAAAGTACTGCCTCCTAGTGGCAGTTATAGGGGAAGTCGCATAGTACCACAGCAGACCTTGTTGGAGCATTTCCAGCTGCCAATGGTCTTTTACTCAAACAGCAGTCAAAATTAAAGGGACGGTCTACTTGAAAATATTTGTTTTAAAAGATAGATAATCCCTTTATTACCCATTCCCCAGTTTTGCACAACCAACACAGTTATATTAATACACATTTTACCTCTGTGATTATAGGTGAAATTATGTATAGCTTAGAGGAGAGAAGGGTAAAGGGTGATGTGATAGTAACTTTCAAGTATATTAAGGGGCTTAGTAAGGCTGAGGCTGTGAGTATTTTTCATAAAAAGAAAAAAAAACTGCCTCTTATCTCAGTCCTTTTTACAATCTTGCATTTTCGCCAATCAGTGCTGGTTCTTGTGTATAACCATCATTCTCCACGGGAGTAAGCACAATGCTATCTATATGGCACACATGAACTAGCACTGCCTGGCTGTTTTTTGCAAGAGTTAATAACAGGCGGCCTTTAAACAATAAACAACAAATAGACTGTTTCTTTAAGATTTGATTATTAAGATTACAAACACTGTATGTAACAAAATGTTATAATCTAGTGCTAATGACACACACTCCTAAGCCTAGCTCAGTATGGTAAAGGATAATTGTAGGCTCTTTCTGAACCATGAAAATCTAATTTTGACTTTCTTGTTCCTTTTTAACCTCAATTTAGTGACCCAGGGGTCACCCTGGATACCAAGACCAGGAGGGGATGTTTAAATGTACATAAAATGAAACTTGTACGATTCTGATACTGCAAGCAATATTAAGACACTTGCCATTACCACATTTACTTTATTCTCTTGGTATCCTTTATTTAAAAGCATATGTACTTATGCTCAGCAGCAGCAATGCAGTACTGGTAGCTAACTGTGAATGATGGATACACACATATACTTTTTTTTTGGCTCATCTGATGTGTTCAGCTAGGTCCCAGTAGATCATTGCGGCTCTGGAATTGATTTAAATATGTGTTTAATCTCTTTGTCAACATGAAACGTGTAATTGTGTGAAAGCGATAATATTCAAGAATTTTTCTTTTTGCACTTCTGTGTCTTTTTAATGAAAGGTAAAGTCAGGTGAGTTTGTAGCTAAATAAATAGGACAGTAAGAGAAGGGAAAGGTAGAAAACAGAATTAAAGGGATAGTAAAGTCCAAGTTAAACTTTCATGATTCAGATAGGTCATTCATTTTAATCAACTTTCTAATTTACTTTAATTATCAAATTTGCTTTGTTCTCTTGGTATTCTTAGTTGAAAGCTAAACCTAGGTAGGCTCATATGCTAATTTCTAAGCCCTTGAAGGCCGCTTCTTATCTGAGTGTTATTGACAGTCTTTCACAGCTAGAGGGTGTTAGTTCATGTGTGCAATAAAAAAAGGTTGTGCTCAAGCCCATCGAGCTATTTAAGAGTCAGCACTGATTGGCTGAAATACAAGTCTGTCAAAAGAACTGAGATGAGGTAGTCTGCAGAGGCTTAGATACAAGGTAATTACAGAGCTAAAAAGTACTGGTTGTGCAAAACTAGGTAATGGTAAATACATGGATTATCTATCTTTTTAAACAATAACATGTTTGGTGTTTACTGTCCCTTTAACCCTGCACGTTATTACCACCCTTTATATAAATAGGTTTGATAGAACCTTCAGACCTATAACATTTAAATCTGTTATCTAATATTGTTAACCAGAGATTTCCCTTTGTTTTTTTTTCTATCTTTTTACAAAACAAGTGTACAGAAACCACTGAAGTATTGTGTGTGTGCCCTTCCTAATGAGACATTTGTAAAAATTGCACATTGTTATACTGTTACTAAGTGGTGTAATTGCAGCAGAGAAAACTCAATATGCCTGCGAGTGTATTGATGTTAAAAATGTATTTATGTATTTTTTGTTGTGCGTGAGATTTGTTATTAGTGTATAAAGAGCAGCACATTAAATAAATGTTACTAGATAAACTAATTTTAAGAGAAAATACAATTAAGTATATAGAGATAAGCTCCACAATAACTGCAAAAATGTAAAGTTGGATAGATTGAGAATTAAATGGTTAAAAAGTTCCATCACATTCATTCATTATAATCTTTATTAAATAAACTAGGAACAAAACACACACACAATAGCAAAGGCTGAAATATGTTAAAAGCACTTGAACTCGGTTATTAGGAAATATTGATGTACTATAATGAGCATCAGCAATAATAATAACAGAGCAGTCAAAAAATAGCTAAGGTAAACTAAGCCCTTACAATCCGAGGGCTAAATTACATTTAAAAATTATGGCTAAGACAGAAGGCTGAAAACGTAATTAGCAATATAGCATCGCATCATATGCATTTAACCAGAGTAAGCAAATTCAAAGAAGGACAACAAGGAGAGACAAAGCTACTCCTGTCGGACCCCTGACGCGCGTTTCACAAAGAACGCTTCCTCAGAGGGGGTGCGGGCCGCTGCTACTGAGCGTTATTTGTGGGGCTTAATCGCCCACCCTGCAAACGTAACTGGTTGGTGTGAACAGTGCAAAGGTACTGGATTGGATTCTACACCTGTCACTCAGTCTAGATTACTCTGACATATCCCACACTTGTGATCAGAAAGAGGGTGTGTATAGGGGTGGTTATAACTTATTATAAAAGCCATGTATCTATGAAACCAGTATATCTATATTAAAGCAACACCTAGTATTACACAACTCTGTAACCCCCAAACCCTTTAAGTTCTAATGAAATAAATATTGTAAACATGTAACTTTGTATAAATAAAGTAAGCTACATTACCATTTAAATAGCAGTAGGGGCTATACAGTGAGTAGGGAGTATATGGATTAAAGTGAAGGTCAATTTTCATGTGAAAGTGCCCGATTTTTAAAAAAAACTATAAAAACAAGGGCACTTTCTTCTGTTATGTGTGATCAGTCCACGGGTCATCATTACTTCTGGGATATTATCTGCTCCCCTACAGGAAGTGCAAGAGGATTCACCCAGCAGAGTTGCTATATAGCTCCTCCCCTCTACGTCACCTCCAGTCATTCTCTTGCACCCAACAACTAGATAGGATGTGTGAGAGGACTATGGTGATTATACTTAGTTTTTATAACTTCAATCAAAAGTTTGTTATTTTACAATAGCACCGGAGCGTGTTATTACCTCTCTGGCAGAGTTTGAAGAAGAATCTACCAGAGTTTTTATTATGATTTTAACCGGAGTAGTTAAGATCATATTGCTGTTTCTCGGCCATCTGAGGGAGGTAAAAGCTTCAGATCAGGGGACAGCGGGCAGTTGAATCTGCATTGAGGTATGTAGCAGTTTTTATTTTCTGAATGGAATTGATGAGAAAATCCTGCCATACCGTTATAATGACATGTATGTATACTCTACACTTCAGTATTCTGGGGATGGTATTTCACCGGAATTACTCTGTAAAAGTACATTAAACCTTTTAATTGGTATTTTTCATGTTAAACGTTTTTGCTGGAATGTAGAATCGTTTGCATTTCTGAGGTACTGAGTGAATAAATATTTGGGCATTATTTTTCCACTTGGCGGTTGTTTGTTTTAATTATGACAGTTTCGTTTCTCTCTCACTGCTGTGTATGAGGGGGAGGGGCCGTTTTTGGCGCTCTTTGCTACGCATCAAAAATTTCCAGTCAGTTTCCCTTGTATTTTCTGCATGATCCGGTTCATCTCTAACAGAACTCAGGGGTCTTCAAACTTCTTTGAAGGGAGGTAGATTCTCTCAGCAGAGCTGTGAGACTTATATAGTGACTGTGATTTAAAACGTTGCTCTGTAATTTTTATGTTTCAAATTTAATTAGTGTTACTTTACTAATGGGAACAAACCTTTGCTAAAAGTTGTGTTGTTTTTAAAGATTGATGCTTTAACTGTTTTTCAGTTCATTATTTCAACTGTCATTTAATCGTTTAGTGCTTCTTTGAGGCACAGTACGTTTTTGTTAAATAAGATTGTAACCAAGTTGCATGTTTATTGCTAGTGTGTTAAACATGTCTGATTCAGAGGAAGATACCTGTGTCATTTGTTCCAATGCCAAGGTGGAGCCCAATAGAAATTTATGTACTAACTGTATTGATGCTACTTTAAATAAAAGCCAATCTGTACAAATTGAACAAATTTCACCTAACAGCGAGGGGAGAGTTATGCCGTCTAACTCGCCTCACGTGTCAGTACCTGCATCTCCCGCCCGGGAGGTGCGTGATATTATGGCGCCTAGTACATCTGGGCAGCCATTACAGATAACATTACAAGATATGGCTACTGTTATGACTGAAGTTTTGGCTAAATTACCAGAACTAAGAGGCAAGCGTGATCACTCTGGGGTGAGAACAGAGTGCGCTGATAATTCTAGGGCCATGTCTGATACTGCGTCACAGCTTGCAGAGCATGAGGACGGAGAGCTTCATTCTGTGGGTGACGGTTCTGATCCAAGCAGATTGGATTCAGATATTTCAAATTTTAAATTTAAATTGGAAAACCTCCGTGTATTACTAGGGGAGGTCTTAGCGGCTCTTAATGATTGTAACACTGTTGCAATACCAGAGAAATTGTGTAGGTTGGATAAATACTTTGCGGTACCGGCGAGTACTGACGTTTTTCCTATACCTAAGAGATTAACTGAACTTGTTACTAAGGAGTGGGATAGACCCGGTGTGCCGTTCTCACCCCCTCCAATATTTAGAAAGATGTTTCCAATAGACGCCACCACACGGGACTTATGGCAAACGGTCCCTAAGGTGGAGGGAGCAGTTTCTACTTTAGCTAAGCGCACCACTATCCCGGTGGAGGATAGCTGTGCTTTTTCAGATCCTATGGATAAGAAATTAGAGGGTTACCTTAAGAAAATGTTTGTTCAGCAAGGTTTTATATTACAACCCCTTGCATGCATCGCGCCGATTACGGCTGCGGCAGCATTTTGGATTGAGTCTCTGGAAGAGAACCTTAGTTCAGCTACGCTGGACGACATTACGGACAGGCTTAGAGTCCTTAAACTAGCTAATTCATTCATTTCGGAGGCCGTAGTACATTTAACCAAACTTACGGCTAAGAACTCAGGATTCGCCATTCAGGCACGTAGGGCGCTGTGGCTAAAATCCTGGTCAGCTGATGTAACTTCTAAGTCCAAATTACTTAATATACCTTTCAAGGGGCAAACTTTATTTGGGCCCGGTTTGAAAGAAATTATCGCTGACATTACAGGAGGTAAGGGCCACGCCCTGCCTCAAGACAAAGCCAAAGCTATGGCTAGACAGTCTAATTTTCGTCCCTTTCGGAATTTCAAAGCAGGAGCAGCATCAACTTCCACTGCACCAAAACAGGAAGGAGCTGTTGCTCGTTACAGACAAGGCTGGAAACCTAACCAGTCCTGGAACAAGGGCAAGCAGGCCAGGAAACCTGCTGCTGCCCCAAAGACAGCATGAACCGAGGGCCCCCGATCCGGGACCGGATCTAGTGGGGGGCAGACTCTCTCTCTTCGCCCAGGCTTGGGCGAGAGATGTTCAGGATCCCTGGGCGCTAGAGATCATATCTCAGGGATACCTTCTAGACTTCAAATTCTCTCCCCCAAGAGGGAGATTTCATCTGTCAAGGTTGTCAACAAACCAGATAAAGAAAGAAGCGTTTCTACGCTGTGTACAAGATCTGTTATTAATGGGAGTGATCCATCCGGTTCCGCGGTCGGAACAAGGACAAGGATTTTACTCAAACCTGTTTGTAGTTCCCAAAAAAGAGGGAACTTTCAGGCCAATCTTGGATTTAAAGATCCTAAACAAATTCCTAAGAGTTCCATCGTTCAAAATGGAAACTATTCGGACAATCTTACCCATGATCCAAAAGGGTCAGTACATGACCACAGTGGATTTAAAGGATGCTTACCTTCACATACCGATTCACAAAGATCATTACCGGTATCTAGGGTTTGCCTTCTTAGACAGGCATTACCAGTTTGTAGCTCTTCCATTCGGATTGGCTACGGCTCCAAGAATCTTCACAAAGGTTCTGGGTGCCCTTCTGGCGGTACTAAGACCGCGAGGAATTTCGGTAGCTCCGTACCTAGACGACATTCTGATACAAGCTTCAAGCTTTCAAACTGCCAAGTCTCATACAGAGTTAGTTCTGGCATTTCTAAGGTCGCATGGATGGAAAGTGAACGAAAAGAAGAGTTCTCTCTTTCCTCTCACAAGAGTTCCATTCTTAGGGACTCTTATAGATTCTGTGGAAATGAAGATTTATCTGACAGAAGACAGATTAACAAAGCTTCTAAATGCATGCCGTGTCCTTCATTCCATTCAACTCCCGTCAGTAGCTCAATGCATGGAGGTGATCGGCTTAATGGTAGCAGCAATGGACATAGTTCCCTTTGCACGTCTACATCTCAGACCGCTGCAATTGTGCATGCTAAGTCAGTGGATTGGGGATTACTCAGACTTGTCCCCTACTCTGAATCTGGATCAAGAGACCAGAAACTCTCTTCTATGGTGGCTTTCTCGGCCACATCTGTCCAGGGGGATGCCATTCAGCAGGCCGGACTGGACAATTGTAACAACAGACGCCAGCCTACTAGGTTGGGGCGCTGTCTGGAATTCTCTGAAGGCTCAGGGACAATGGAGTCAGGAGGAAAGTCTCCTACCAATAAACATTCTGGAATTGAGAGCAGTTCTCAATGCCCTTCTGACTTGGCCCCAGTTAAAAACTCGGGGGTTCATCAGGTTTCAGTCGGACAACATCACGACTGTAGCGTACATCAACCATCAAGGAGGGACAAGAAGCTCCCTAGCAATGATGGAAGTATCAAAGATAATTCGCTGGGCAGAGTCTCACTCTTGCCACCTGTCAGCAATCCACATCCCGGGAGTGGAGAACTGGGAGGCGGATTTCTTGAGTCGCCAGACTTTTCATCCGGGGGAGTGGGAACTTCATCCGGAGGTCTTTGCCCAAATACTTCGACATTGGGGCAAACCAGAGATAGATCTCATGGCGTCTCGCCAGAACGCCAAACTTCCTCGCTACGGATCCAGGGATCCGGGAGCGGTTCTGATAGATGCTTTGACAGCACCTTGGAACTTCGGGATGGCTTATGTGTTTCCACCCTTCCCGCTGCTTCCTCGATTGATTGCCAAAATCAAACAGGAGAGAGCATCAGTGATTCTAATAGCGCCTGCATGGCCACGCAGGACTTGGTATGCAGATCTAGTGGACATGTCATCCTGTCCGCCTTGGTCTCTACCTCTAAGACAGGACCTTCTGATACAGGGTCCATTCAAACATCAAAATCTAACTTCTCTGAAGCTGACTGCTTGGAAATTGAACGCTTGATTTTATCAAAACGTGGTTTTTCTGAGTCGGTTATTGATACCCTGATACAGGCTAGGAAGCCTGTTACCAGAAGGATTTACCATAAGATATGGCGTAAATACCTATACTGGTGTGAATCCAAAGATTACTCCTGGAGTAAGGTTAGGATTCCTAGGATATTGTCCTTTCTACAAGAAGGTTTAGAAAAGGGTTTATCGGCTAGCTCATTAAAGGGACAGATCTCAGCTCTGTCCATCTTGTTACACAGGCGTCTGTCAGAAAATCCAGACGTCCAGGCCTTTTGTCAGGCTTTAGCTAGGATCAAGCCTGTGTTTAAAACTGTTGCTCCGCCATGGAGTTTAAACTTAGTTCTTAACGTTTTACAGGGTGTTCCGTTTGAACCCCTTCATTCCATTGATATAAAATTGTTATCTTGGAAAGTTCTGTTTTTAATGGCTATTTCCTCGGCTCGAAGAGTCTCTGAGTTATCAGCCTTACATTGTGATTCTCCTTATCTGATCTTTCACTCAGACAAGGTAGTTCTGCGTACTAAATCTGGGTTCTTACCTAAGGTAGTCACTAACAGGAATATCAATCAAGAAATTGTTGTTCCATCCTTGTGTCCAAATCCTTCTTCAAAGAAGGAACGTCTTCTACACAATCTGGATGTAGTTCGTGCCCTCAAGTTCTACTTGCAGGCAACTAAGGATTTTCGACAAACGTCTTCCCTGTTTGTCGTGTACTCTGGTCAGAGGAGAGGTCATAAGGCATCGGCTACCTCTCTCTCCTTCTGGCTTCGTAGCATAATTCGTTTAGCCTATGAGACTGCTGGACAGCAGCCTCCTGAAAGAATTACAGCTCATTCTACTAGAGCTGTGGCTTCCACTTGGGCCTTTAAGAATGAGGCCTCTGTTGAACAGATTTGCAAGGCTGCAACTTGGTCTTCGCTTCATACTTTTTCCAAATTTTACAAATTTGACACTTTTGCTTCTTCGGAGGCTATTTTTGGGAGAAAGGTTCTTCAGGCAGTGGTTCCTTCTGTATAATGAGCCTGCCTATCCCTCCCGTCATCCGTGTACTTTTGCTTTGGTATTGGTATCCCAGAAGTAATGATGACCCGTGGACTGATCACACATAACAGAAGAAAACATAATTTATACTTACCTGATAAATTCCTTTCTTCTGTTGTGTGATCAGTCCACGGCCCGCCCTGTTTTTTTAAGGCAGGTAAATATTTTTTAAATTTATACTCCAGTCACCACTACACCCTTGGCTTCTCCTTTCTCGTTGGTCCTTGGTCGAATGACTGGAGGTGACGTAGAGGGGAGGAGCTATATAGCAACTCTGCTGGGTGAATCCTCTTGCACTTCCTGTAGGGGAGCAGATAATATCCCAGAAGTAATGATGACCCGTGGACTGATCACACAACAGAAGAAAGGAATTTATCAGGTAAGTATAAATTATGTTTTCATTCATGAAAATTGACATTTCAGCCGTTTTTTTAATATATACTTACCTTTTCTTCTTGAAGCCGCTCCATTGCTTCATTAGCCTGCCGCAAGCCCCTTCATACGTCAGCAATGACGATTCCGGCATCCTCCAATCACGGCTTCCCCCCCCCCTCCCCCCCGAGGTAATCATTGCCTGAGGCAATGCCTTAATTGGAGGAAGCCGTTTTCGGCATTGCTGGGTAAATAAACCAGGAAGAAGCAGGCGGGGCATTGTTTCAGTACGGCAATCCAGCATTTCAGAAGAGCAAGGTAAGTATTTTTAAAATACGGTGCTATGTAAATTTTCATGAATGAAAGTGCTTTTTTTTTTAATATTTTTTTTTAAAAACCGGACACTTTCACATGAAAATTGACCTTTACTTTGAGGAGCTATGGCAAACGAGCATTTACTAAATAAATTGATTATATATATATTACACACCCCTCGGCATTTGAAATAGCTGATTTAGTCTGTGGTAAGGACGTGCAGGCTATTGACAGGAAATGTGAACACAGCCACCTGAAGAACTTGCACTCCCAGTGGGGGTAAAAGAGATAACTTATAAAATAATAATCGTCTATCCTCTGTAAATATTGCTTTGTTTCATAGATATCATGTTATCACTTTGTGTACACACACTTGCTTCCTTATCTTATGACATGTCATTTTACCTGCAAGCTCAATCCGTTGTAATAAGTTGTGGTTTCAAGCATAAACCCAGCTATTTCATCTACACAAATAAACCTGAAAAACTATTTCTAATATTTTATACCCTCTAACAAGTCATTGGAAATACTTTGAGGGAAAAGCTACTTTATAGATACTCTCCCTTTAACTTCTGTAATTCAGCTTACTCTGTTGTCTTGGTATCCTTAGTTGAAAGGAATACTTGCATATCTTCAGCAGCAATGCACTACTGGGATCTAGTTGTTGATTGGCTACACACATTTTGTCTCGCCGAGTCGCCGTTGGCTCACCAGATGTGTTTAGCAATTTCCCATTGGTAAATGACTTCTCTTTATTTAGCTATCTGCATGTCGAATCCATTTGTAAGTGTTAATCACACAGTCATATGCAGGCAATAGTGCAATAATATAAATCTCTGATATATTAGAGCATTTTCTTCTCTGCACTTTATCCTATTAAATGGCCAGTGAAATCAAAATTAAACTTTCATGATTTAGATAGTGCATACAGTTTTAAACAACTTTCCAATTGATATATTTTATTGTGCTTTATTCTCTTGGTATCCTTTGTTGAAAAGCATACCTAGGTAGGCTCAGGAGCAGCAATGCACTGCTGGGAGCTAGCTGCTCTTTATTGGCTGCACTTGTATATCTCTTGTCATTGTGTCAATGTGTTCCGCTAGCTCCCAGTAGTGCATTGCTGCTCCTTTAAAGGGACAGTATTCGCCAAATGTAATATAACTGCATGTAATAGACACTACTAGAAGAATATGCACAGATGCTGATATCAAAATCCAGTATAAAACCTTAAAAAAAAAAGAAAACTTACTTGGAAGCTTCCAGTATAGCTCGGTTGATGAGGCTAGGCTGGAACACCCACTGAAATGGGCTGAGAAAGCAACACCTCCCCCCTTCCCTGCATATGGAAAAATAAGATTATGCAAGCAGGAGCCGCAGGAATCTGTAAACGTGTTTATACGTCTGACACCGCGGGGCTTGGTTAGGTGTCTAAAATTCATTACAATGTTATTAAAAAATAAGCAAAATTCAACATTGTTTCAAAAACACTTCCAGATGGGCTATGTAAATGGATCATCTACAAAACATTAATGCAAAGAAAAATCTAGTGTATAATGTTTCTTTAACAAAGAATGCAAAGAGAATGAAGCAAATTTGATCTTAAAAAGCTATTTAAAATTGTTGTGTCTGAATCATAAAAACATTTGTTTCATCTCCTTTTAAATAGAATGCTATGCTACAATATAATTATTAGTAATGCGGCATCCTACAGAAGGCTAAACAGTCTTGTCTGAGACACCATTTTGACAAAAAACATAATTTATGTAAGAACTTACCTGATAAATTCATTTCTTTCATATTAACAAGAGTCCATGAGCTAGTGACGTATGGGATATACATTCCTACCAGGAGGGGCAAAGTTTCCCAAACCTTAAAATGCCTATAAATACACCCCTCACCACACCCACAAATCAGTTTAACGAATAGCCAAGAAGTGGGGTGATAAGAAAAAAAGTGCGAAGCATATAAAATAAGGAATTGGAATAATTGTGCTTTATACAAAAAAATCATAACCACCCCAAAAAAAAGGGTGGGCCTCATGGACTCTTGTTAATATGAAAGAAATGAATTTATCAGGTAAGTTCTTACATAAATTATGTTTTCTTTCATGTAATTAACAAGAGTCCATGAGCTAGTGACGTATGGGATAATGACTACCCAAGATGTGGATCTTTCCACACAAGAGTCACTAGAGAGGGAGGGATAAAATAAAGACAGCCAATTCCTGCTGAAAATAATCCACACCCAAAATAAAGTTTAATGAAAAACCTAAGCAGAAGATTCAAACTGAAACCGCTGCCTGAAGAACTTTTCTACCAAAAATTGCTTCAGAAGAAGAAAATACATCAAAATGGTAGAATTTAGTAAAAGTATGCAAAGAGGACCAAGTTGCTGCTTTGCAGATCTGGTCAACCGAAGCTTCATTCCTAAACGCCCAGGAAGTAGATACTGACCTAGTAGAATGAGCTGTAATTCTCTGAGGCGGAATTTTACCCGACTCAACATAGGCAAGATGAATTAAAGATTTCAACCAAGATGCCAAAGAAATGGCAGAAGCTTTCTGGCCTTTCCTAGAACCGGAAAAGATAACAAATAGACTAGAAGTCTTACAGAAAGATTTCGTAGCTTCAACATAATATTTCAAAGCTCTAACAACATCCAAAGAATGCAACGATTTCTCCTTAGAATTCTTAGGATTAGGACATAATGAAGGAACCACAATTTCTCTACTAATGTTGTTGGAATTCACAACTTTAGGTAAAAATTCAAAAGAAGTTCGCAACACCGCCTTATCCTGATGAAAAATCAGAAAAGGAGACTCACACGAAAGAGCAGATAATTCAGAAACTCTTCTAGCAGAAGAGATGGCCAAAAGGAACAAAACTTTCCAAGAAAGTAATTTAATGTCCAATGAATGCATAGGTTCAAACGGAGGAGCTTGAAGAGCTCCCAGAACCAAATTCAAACTCCAAGGAGGAGAAATTGACTTAATGACAGGTTTTATACGAACCAAAGCTTGTACAAAACAATGAATATCAGGAAGAATAGCAATCTTTCTGTGAAAAAGAACAGAAAGAGCAGAGATTTGTCCTTTCAAAGAACTTGCGGACAAACCCTTATCCAAACCATCCTGAAGAAATTGTAAAATTCTCGGTATTCTAAAAGAATGCCAAGAAAAATGATGAGAAAGACACCAAGAAATATAAGTCTTCCAGACTCTATAATATCTCTCTCTGGATATAGATGTACGAGCCTGTAACATAGTATTAATCACAGAGTCAGAGAAACCTCTTTGACCAAGAATCAAGCGTTCAATCTCCATACCTTTAAATTTAAGGATTTCAGATCCTGATGGAAAAAAGGACCTTGAGACAAAAGGTCTGGTCTTAACGGAAGAGTCCACGGTTGGCAAGAGGCCATCCGGACAAGATCCGCATACCAAAACCTGTAAGGCCATGCCGGAGCTACCAGCAGAACAAACGAGCATTCCTTCAGAATCTTGGAGATTACTCTTGGAAGAAGAACTAGAGGCGGAAAGATATAGGCAGGATGATACTTCCAAGGAAGTGAAAATGCATCCACTGCCTCCGCCTGAGGATCCCGGGATCTGGACAGATACCTGGGAAGTTTCTTGTTTAGATGAGAAGCCATCAGAACTATTTCTGGAAGTTCCCACATTTGAACAATCTGAAGAAATACCTCTGGGTGAAGAGACCATTCGCCCGGATGCAACGTTTGGCGACTGAGATAATCCGCTTTCCAATTGTCCATACCTGGGATATAAACCGCAGAGATTAGACAGGAGCTGGATTCCGCCCAAACCAAAATTCGAGATACTTCTTTCATAGCCAGAGGACTGTGAGTCCCTCCTTGATGATTGATGTATGCCACAGTTGTGACAATGTCTTATCTGAAAACAATGAACAACTCTCTCTTCAGAAGAGGCCAAGACTGAAGAGCTCTGAAAATTGCACGGGGTTCCAAAATATTGATCGGAAATCTCACCTCCTGAGATTCCCAAACCCCTTGTGCCGTCAGATACCCCCACACAGCTCCCCAACCTGTAAGACTTGCATCTGTTGAGATTATAGTCCAGGTCGGAAGAACAAAGAAGCCCCCTGAACTAAACGATGGTGATCTGTCCACCATGTCAGAGAGTGTCGTAAAATCGGTTTAAAGATATTAATTGAGTTATCTTTGAGTAATCCCTGCACCATTGGTTCAGCATACAGAGCTGAAGAGGTCGCATGTAAAAACGAGCAAAGGAGATCGCATCTGATGCGGCAGTCCTAAGATCCAACATTTCCATGCATAAGGCTACCAAAGGGAATGATTGTGACTGAAGGTTTTGACAAGCTGATATCAATGTTAAACTTCTCTTGTCTGACAAGGACAGAGTCATAGACACTGAATTTATCTAGAAACCTAAAAAGGTTACCCTTGTCTGAGGAATCAATAAACTGATTGGTAAATTGATCCTCCAACCATGAACTTGAAGAAACAACACAAGTCGATTCGTATGAGATTCTTCGAAAATGAGAAGACTGAGCAAGTACCAAGATATCGTCCAAATAAGGAAATACCAAAACCCTATTCTCTGATTACAGAAAGAAGGGCACCGAGAACCTTTGAAAAAAATTCTCGGAACTGAGGCTAGACCAAATAGTAGAGCCACAAAACTGGTAATGCTTGTCTAAAAAGAGAATCTCAGACACTAAAAGTGATCTGGATGAATCGGAATATGTAGATACACATCCTGTAAATCTATTGTAGACATATAATGCCCTTGCTAAACAAAAGGCAGGATAGACCTACAGTAACCATCTTGAATGTTGGTATCCTAACATAACGATTCAATAATGATAGATCCATAACTGGTCTGAAGGAATTGACCTTCTTTGGTACAATGAAGAGATAAAATAAAACCCCAGCCCCTGTTCCAGAACTGGAACTGGCATAAATACTCCAGCCAACTCTAGATCTGAAACACATTTCAGAAATGCTGAGCCTTGCTGTGTCAATTGGGACACGGGAAAGAAAAGAATCTCTTAGCAGGAGGCCTTAACTTGAAGCCAATTCTGTACCTTCCTGAAACAATGTTTCTGAAACCAGAGATTAAGAACGGAATTGATCCAAATTTCTTTGAAGAAAACGTAATCTGCCCCATACCAGCTGAGCTGGAATAAGGGCCGCACCTTCATAGGTACTTAAGAGCTGGCTATAGGATTCTATAAGGCTTGGATATATTCCAAACTGGAAATAGTTTCCAAACTGATACCGCTCCTGAGGATGAAGGATCAGGCTTTTGTTCCTTGTTGTGAGGAAAGGAACGAAATGATTATTTACCCTGGAAAGAAAGGGAAAGCAAAGTTGACTTAGAAGACATGTCAGCATTCCAAGTTTAATCCATAAAGCTTTTCTAGCTAAAATAGCTAGAGACATATACCTGACATCAACTCTAATGATATCAAAAGATGGTATCACCAATAAAATTATTAGCATGTTATAGAATAATAATAATGCTATAAAATTATGATCTGTTACTTGTTGCGCTAAAGCATCTAACCAAAAAGTTGAAGCTGCAGCAACATCCGCTAAAAATATAGCAGGTCTAAGAAGATTACCTGAACATAAGTAAGCTTTTCTTAGAAAGGATTCAATTTTCCTATCTAAAGGATCCTTAAATGAAGTACTATCTGCCATAGGAATAGTAGTACATTAGCAGGAGTAGAGACAGCCCCATAACCTTAGGGATTTTTGTCCCAACAAACTCTAATCTGTCAGATGGCACAGGATATAATTTGCTTAAACGTCTAGAAGGAGTAAATAAATTACCCAAATTATTCCATTCCCTGGAAATTACTTCAGAAATAGCATCAGGGAGATAAAACACTTCTGGAATAACTACAGGAGATTTAAAAACCTTATTTAAACGTTTACATTTAGTATCAAGAGGACCAGTATCCTCTATTTCTAATGCAAATAACACTTCTTTAAGTAAAGAACGAATAAATTCCATCTTGAACAAATACAAAGATTTATCAGCATCAACCTCTGAGACAGAAACCTCTGAACCAGAAGAACCATTATCAGTATCAGAATGATGATGTTCATTTAAAAATTCATCTGAAAAAAAGAGAAGTTTTAAAAGACTTTTATGTATACTAGAAGGAGAAATAACAGACATAGCCTTCTTAATGGATTTAAAAAATAAAATCTCTTATGTTATCAGGAACACTCTGAAAATTAGATGTTGACGGACAGCAACAGGTAATGTAACAGTACTAAAGGAAATTTTATCTGCATTAATAAGTTTGACATGACATGCAATACAAATAACAGCTGGAGAAACAGATACCAAAAGTTTATAGCAGACTTAGCTTGGTAGCTCCAGCACTGTGCAGTGATTTTCCTGTAGTAACTTCTGACTCAGTTGCAACGTGGAACATCTTGCAATATGTAAAAGAAAAAAACAACATATAAAGCAAAATTGATCAAATTCCTTAAATGACAGTTTCAGGAATGGGAAAAAAATGCCAGTGAACAAGCTTCTAGCAACCAGAAGCAATAAATAATGAGACTTAAATAATGTGGAGACAAAAATGACGCCCATATTTTTTAGCGCCAAAAAAGACGCCCACATTATTTGGCGCCTAAATGCTTTTGGCGCCAAAAATGACGCCACATCCGGAACGCCGACATCTTTGACGCAAAATAACGTCAAAAAATGACGCAACTTCCGGCGACACGTATGACGCCGGAAACGGAAAATAATTTTTGCGCCAAAAAAGTCCGCGCCAAGAATGACGCAATAAAATGAAGCATTTTCAGCCCCCGCGAGCCTAACAGCCCACAGGGAAAAAAGTCAAATTTTTGAGGTAAGAAAAAATATGATAATTCAATGCATAATCCCAAATATGAAACTGACTGTCTGGAAATAAGGAAAGTTGAACATTCTGAGTCAAGGCAAATAAATGTTTGAATACATATATTTAGAACTTTATAAATAAAGTGCCCAACCATAGCTTAGAGTGTCACAGAAAATAAGACTTACTTACCCCAGGACACTCATCTACATGTTTGTAGAAAGCCAAACCAGTACTGAAACGAGAATCAGTAGAGGAAATGGTAAATATAAGAGTATATCGTCGATCTGAAAAGGGAGGTAAGAGATGAATCTCTACGACCGATAACAGAGAACCTTATGAAATAGACCCCGTAGAAGGAGATCACTGCATTCAATAGGCAATACTCTCTTCACATCCCTCTGACATTCACTGCACGCTGAGAGGAAAACCGGGCTCCAACTTGCTGCGGAGCGCATATCAACGTAGAATCTAGCACAAACTTACTTCACCACCTCCCTTGGAGGCAAAGTTTGTAAAACTGATTTGTGGGTGTGGTGAGGGGTGTATTTATAGGCATTTTAAGGTTTGGGAAACTTTGCCCCTCCTGGTAGGAATGTATATCCCATACGTCACTAGCTCATGGACTCTTGTTAATTACATGAAAGAAAGTGTTTTAGCAAAAGTATTGAAATTCCTTCTGCATTCTCTATGTAGCTAATGCCTTCTTCTTGACTGTACAATGAATGTAACTTGAAAGAGCTAAATGTTGAGAGATGCTGTATATTTTTGCCTATAACTCTATAAAAGTAAAACCTTTTCTTTGTGTAGCTGAACTCTTACAGCAAACATTAAAAAAAGGTGACAACTAAATCCCTCTTGCACATAAGAAATAAATTATGTGTCTATTACTGGGATTTTTTTCTAACCCTCGCATGAAGGTTAGAAACTTAGAACATATTTTTTATGTATAATTTTTGTTCATAGAGGGCTGATAAGGAAATACATACTTGTTCAAAATAAATCTTTAATAATTGGAAACTTTTTTTTATTTTTTTTTCTTCATTTGATACGGTGCATCTAAATCTTTAACGTTTTAGTTTTGGCTTTTATGTTTTTAGTGTTTATCATCTGTGCTGTGGAAAATGACAACAAATTACTTATTCATTGGCTTTTTCTCATTTTCTTGGGTTCATTCTACAAACATTAAGTGATGATATAGATTCATTTATTGTCATTGTACAAAGTACAACGAAATGTAATTGAGTATCTGTCCATAACTAAGAAAAGTACTATAAGATGGTAAATCTAATAATTGGACAAGAACAAAAGTGAGCATTAGTGACGTGTGTAAAATTGTCATCATACCACAGAAAATATGCAAAGTGTATTGTGCAATGAAACAAAAATTACAACCTAAAAAGACTAAGTATATATATATATATACTTTGAGTATAACTCACAATAAGTTTTCTTCTGTTATGTGTGATCAGTCCACGGGTCATCATTACTTCTGGGATATTATCTGCTCCCCTACAGGAAGTGCAAGAGGATTCACCCAGCAGAGTTGCTATATAGCTCCTCCCCTCTACGTCACCTCCAGTCATTCTCTTGCACCCAAAGACTAGATAGGAGGTGTGAGAGGACTATGGTGATTATACTTAGTTTTTATAACTTCAATCAAAAGTTTGTTATTTTACAATAGCACCGAAGCGTGTTATTACTTCTCTGGCAGAGTTTGAAGAAGAATCTACCAGAGTTTTTTCTTATGATTTTAACCGGAGTAGTTAAGATCATATTGCTGTTTCTCGGCCATCTGAGGGAGGTAAAAGCTTCAGATCAGGGGACAGCGGGCAGTTGAATCTGCATTGAGGTATGTAGCAGTTTTTATTTTCTGAATGGAATTGATGAGAAAATCCTGCCATACCGCTATCATGACATGTATGTATACTCTACACTTCAGTATTCTGGGGATGGTATTTCACCGGAATTACTCTGTAAAAGTACATTAAACCTTTTAATAGGTATTTAATTCATGTTAAACGTTTTTGCTGGAATGTAGAATCGTTTGCATTTCTGAGGTACTGAGTGAATAAATTGGGCATTATTTTTCCACTTGGCAGTTTGCTTGTTTTGATTATGACAGTTTCGTTTCTCTTTCACTGCTGTGTGTGAGGAGGAGGGGCCGTTTTTGGCGCTCTTTGCTACGCATCAAAAATTTCCAGTCAGTTACTCTTGTATTTTCTGCATGATCCGGTTCATCTCTAACAGAACTCAGGGGTCTTCAAACTTCTTTGAAGGGAGGTAGATTCTCTCAGCAGAGCTGTGAGACTTATGTAGTGACTGTGTTTTACAACGTTGCTGTGATTTTTATGTTTAAAATTTAATTAGTGTTACTTTACTAATGGGAACAAACCTTTGCTAACAAGTTGTGTTGTTTTTAAAGAGTGATGCTATAACTGTTTTTCAGTTCATTATTTCAACTGTCATTTAATCGTTTAGTGCTTCTTTGAGGCACAGTACGTTTTTTGTTAAATAAGATTGTAACCAAGTTGCATGTTTATTGCTAGTGTGTTAAAACATGTCTGATTCAGAGGAAGATACCTGTGTCATTTGTTCCAATGCCAAGGTGGAGCCCAATAGAAATTTATGTACTAACTGTATTGATGCTACTTTAAATAAAAGCCAATCTGTACAAATTGAACAAATTTCACCAAACAGCGAGGGGAGAGTTATGCCGTCTAACTCGCCTCACGTGTCAGTACCTGCGTCTCCCGCCCGGGAGGTGCGTGATATTATGGCGCCTAGTACATCTGGGCAGCCATTACAGATAACATTACAAGATATGGCTACTGTTATGACTGAAGTTTTGGCTAAATTACCAGAACTAAGAGGCAAGCGTGATCACTCTGGGGTGAGAACAGAGTGCGCTGATAATTCTAGGGCCATGTCTGATACTGCGTCACAGCTTGCAGAGCATGAGGACGGAGAGCTTCATTCTGTAGGTGACGGTTCTGATCCAAGCAGATTGGATTCAGATATTTCAAATTTTAAATTTAAATTGGAAAACCTCCGTGTATTACTAGGGGAGGTCTTAGCGGCTCTTAACGATTGTAACACTGTTGCAATACCAGAGAAAATGTGTAGGTTGGATAAATACTTTGCGGTACCGGCGAGTACTGACGTTTTTCCTATACCTAAGAGATTAACTGAAATTGTTACTAAGGAGTGGGATAGACCCGGTGTGCCGTTCTCACCCCCTCCAATATTTAGAAAGATGTTTCCAATAGACGCCACCACACGGGACTTATGGCAAACGGTCCCTAAGGTGGAGGGAGCAGTTTCTACTTTAGCTAAGCGCACCACTATCCCGGTGGAGGATAGCTGTGCTTTTTCAGATCCTATGGATAAAAAATTAGAGGGTTACCTTAAGAAAATGTTTGTTCAACAAGGTTTTATATTACAACCCCTTGCATGCATCGCGCCGATTACGGCTGCGGCAGCATTTTGGATGGAGTCTCTGGAAGAGAACCTTAGTTCCGCTACGCTGGACGACATTACGGACAGGCTTAGAGTCCTTAAACTAGCTAATTCATTCATTTCGGAGGCCGTAGTACATTTAACCAAACTTACGGCTAAGAATTCAGGATTCGCCATTCAGGCACGTAGGGCGCTGTGGCTAAAATCCTGGTCGGCTGATGTAACTTCTAAGTCCAAATTACTTAATATACCTTTCAAGGGGCAAACTTTATTTGGGCCCGGTTTGAAAGATATTATCGCTGACATTACAGGAGGTAAGGGCCACGCTCTACCTCAAGACAAAGCCAAAGCTAAGGCTAGACAGTCTAATTTTCGTCCCTTTCGGAATTTCAAAGCAGGTGCAGCATCAACTTCCACTGCACCAAAACAGGAAGGAGCTGTTGCTCGTTACAGACAAGGCTGGAAACCTAACCAGTCCTGGAATAAGGGCAAGCAGGCCAGAAAACCTGCTGCTGCCCCTAAGACAGCATGAACCGAGGGCCCCCGATCCGGGACCGGATCTAGTGGGGGGCAGACTCTCTCTCTTCGCCCAGGCTTGGGCAAGAGATGTCCAGGATCCCTGGGCGCTAGAGATCATATCTCAGGGATACCTTCTAGACTTCAAATTATCTCCCCCAAGAGGGAGATTTCATCTGTCAAGGTTGTCAACAAACCAAATAAAGAAAGACGCGTTTCTACGCTGTGTACAAGATCTATTATTAATGGGAGTGATCCATCCGGTTCCGCGGTCGGAACAAGGACAAGGGTTTTACTCAAACCTGTTTGTGGTTCCCAAAAAAGAGGGAACTTTCAGGCCAATCTTGGATTTAAAGATCCTAAACAAATTCCTAAGAGTTCCATCGTTCAAAATGGAAACTATTCGGACAATCTTACCCATGATCCAAAAGGGTCAATACATGACCACAGTGGATTTAAAGGATGCTTACCTTCACATACCGATTCACAAAGATCATTACCGGTATCTAAGGTTTGCCTTCTTAGACAGGCATTACCAGTTTGTAGCCCTTCCATTCGGATTGGCTACGGCTCCAAGAATCTTCACAAAGGTTCTGGGTGCCCTTCTAGCGGTTCTGAGACCGCGAGGAATTTCGGTAGCTCCGTACCTAGACGACATTCTGATACAAGCTTCAAGCTTTCAAACTGCCAAGTCTCATACAGAGTTAGTTCTGGCATTTCTAAGGTCGCATGGATGGAAAGTGAACGAAAAGAAGAGTTCTCTCTTGCCTCTCACAAGAGTTCCATTCTTGGGGACTCTTATAGATTCTGTAGAAATGAAGATTTATCTGACAGAAGACAGATTAACAAAGCTTCTAAATGTATGCCGTGTCCTTCATTCCATTCAACTCCCGTCAGTAGCTCAATGCATGGAGGTGATCGGCTTAATGGTAGCAGCAATGGACATAGTACCCTTTGCACGCCTACATCTCAGACCGCTGCAATTGTGCATGCTGAGTCAGTGGAATGGGGATTACTCAGATTTGTCCCCCACTCTGAATCTGGATCAAGAGACCAGAAACTCTCTTCTATGGTGGCTTTCTCGGCCACATCTGTCCAGGGGGATGCCGTTCAGCAGGCCGGACTGGACAATCGTAACAACAGACGCCAGCCTTCTAGGTTGGGGCGCTGTCTGGAATTCTCTGAAGGCTCAGGGACAATGGAGTCAGGAGGAAAGTCTCCTGCCAATAAACATTCTGGAATTGAGAGCAGTTCTCAATGCCCTTCTAGCTTGGCCCCAGTTAAAGACTCGGGGATTCATCAGGTTTCAGTCGGACAACATCACGACGGTAGCTTACATCAACCATCAGGGAGGGACAAGAAGCTCCCTAGCAATGATAGAAGTATCAAAGATAATTCGCTGGGCAGAGTCTCACTCTTGCCACCTGTCAGCAATCCACATCCCGGGAGTGGAGAACTGGGAGGCGGATTTCTTGAGTCGCCAGACTCTTCATCCGGGGGAGTGGGAACTTCATCCGGAGGTCTTTGCCCAAATACTTCGACGTTGGGGCAAACCAGAGATAGATCTCATGGCGTCTCGCCAGAACGCCAAACTTCCTCGCTACGGATCCAGATCCAGGGATCCGGGAGCGGTTCTGATAGATGCTTTGACAGCACCTTGGAACTTCAGGATGGCTTATGTGTTTCCACCCTTCCCGTTGCTTCCTCGATTGATTGCCAAAATCAAACAGGAGAGAGCATCAGTGATTCTAATAGCGCCTGCATGGCCGCGCAGGACTTGGTATGCAGATCTAGTGGACATGTCATCCTGTCCGCCTTGGTCTCTACCTCTAAGACAGGACCTTCTGATTCAGGGTCCATTCAAACATCAAAGTCTAACTTCTCTGAAGCTGACTGCTTGGAAATTGAACGCTTGATTTTATCAAAACGTGGTTTTTCTGAGTCGGTTATTGATACCCTGATACAGGCTAGGAAGCCTGTTACCAGAAAGATTTACCATAAAATATGGCGTAAATACCTATACTGGTGTGAATCCAAAGATTATTCCTGGAGTAAGGTTAGGATTCCTAGGATATTGTCTTTTCTACAAGAAGGTTTAGAAAAGGGTTTATCAGCTAGCTCATTAAAGGGACAGATCTCAGCTCTGTCCATCTTGTTACACAGGCGTCTGTCAGAAAATTCAGACATCCAGGCCTTTTGTCAGGCTTTAGCTAGGATCAAGCCTGTGTTTAAAACTGTTGCTCCGCCATGGAGTTTAAACTTAGTTCTTAACGTTTTACAGGGTGTTCCGTTTGAACCCCTTCATTCCATTGATATAAAATTGTTATCTTGGAAAGTTCTATTTTTAATGGCTATTTCCTCGGCTCGAAGAGTCTCTGAGTTATCAGCCCTACATTGTGATTCTCCTTATCTGATCTTTCACTCAGACAAGGTAGTTCTGCGTACTAAACCTGGGTTCTTACCTAAGGTTGTTTCTAACAGGAATATCAATCAAGAGATTGTTGTTCCATCCTTGTGTCCAAATCCTTCTTCAAAGAAGGAACGTCTTCTACACAATCTGGATGTAGTTCGTGCCCTCAAGTTCTACTTGCAGGCAACTAAAGATTTTCGTCAAACTTCTTCCCTGTTTGTCGTTTATTCTGGACAGAGGAGAGGTCAAAAAGCTTCTGCTACCTCTCTCTCTTTTTGGCTTCGTAGCATAATACGTTTAGCCTATGAGACTGCTGGACAGCAGCCTCCTGAAAGAATTACAGCTCATTCCACTAGAGCTGTGGCTTCCACTTGGGCCTTTAAGAATGAGGCCTCTGTTGAACAGATTTGCAAGGCTGCAACTTGGTCTTCGCTTCATACTTTTTCCAAATTTTACAAATTTGACACTTTTGCTTCTTCGGAGGCTATTTTTGGGAGAAAGGTTCTTCAGGCAGTGGTTCCTTCTGTATAATGAGCCTGCCTATCCCTCCCGTCATCCGTGTACTTTTGCTTTGGTATTGGTATCCCAGAAGTAATGATGACCCGTGGACTGATCACACATAACAGAAGAAAACATAATTTATGCTTACCTGATAAATTCCTTTCTTCTGTTGTGTGATCAGTCCACGGCCCGCCCTGTTTTTTAAGGCAGGTAAATATTTTTTAAATTATAATCCAGTCACCACTACACCCTTGGCTTCTCCTTTCTCGTTGGTCTTTGGTCGAATGACTGGAGGTGACGTAGAGGGGAGGAGCTATATAGCAACTCTGCTGGGTGAATCCTCTTGCACTTCCTGTAGGGGAGCAGATAATATCCCAGAAGTAATGATGACCCGTGGACTGATCACACAACAGAAGAAAGGAATTTATCAGGTAAGCATAAAT
This sequence comes from Bombina bombina, assembly GCF_027579735.1. Lineage (NCBI taxonomy): Eukaryota > Metazoa > Chordata > Amphibia > Anura > Bombinatoridae > Bombina > Bombina bombina. The sequence goes on along the minus strand of NC_069505.1, from coordinate 247,186,634 downwards.
TATGTTTTTTTTATAAAATACGTGGATTACAGGTAAAAACTGTGTATATTTACATTAATATAAATGTAATGTGCAATGTGTATTAATATAGATAGTGAACAATAAAGTTCATCAAAGTGCATTGTGCAATGTGTGTATAATGAATAGGAAAAGAAGGGACACTAGTGTCCTTAGTACTCGTCATGAAATGCAGGGCACAGCAAAGATGGTACAACTCCATTTTATTGTAGAGCATGGAAACACACATCTGGTTACATTGATTTCACTAAGTAACTGTGACACAGACAAATGGACCTAAGCCCCGTCCCCATTCTGGTGACGTCACTTCCCACTCTCATCACATCTTCCCCCCTTTTCAAAGGACGAAGCATACATTTTTTTTTTCATTTGAATATAACAAATAACAAGGTATACAACAACAGTTTTGTATAGTTTATAACAAATAACAAGTTACAGAAAAGATAAACAACATGAATTACATCCTGACTTGAACATCGGGGTAGATTACCCTAGTCCACAGTGACCATGGGATTATTCTGCCCATACTTCCAGTCACTGGATTAACTAAAGTTAATCCCGATATCAGGCCGGAAGTTTCACCACTCTTCCGCTTGATATAACTCTACATGAACTGTCCTCTGATACAGAAGAAGGTGATTGAGAGTTAGCTGGAGGCAAAGACATATCGCCGCTGTGAACTTGCTGAGGGGAAGGCACCCCTTTTAAAACAGGGGATCCCACCGGCGGTGGTACTGAGGCATCCAGTTCCAAACTCTCAGGTACAGGCTGAAGATGTTTTCGATTACTGCGTGCAACTGTTCCTCCATCAGTAAGGACTACATAAGACCTTGTTTCTTTAGAGTGTCCAATTACCGTAGCCGGCTTCTTCCATTTCTTCTCATCATCCAGTTTAATTCTGACACTTTGCCCCACATTCAGCTCCTGCAAGGGCCTCACAGAATGTCTCCTGTCATAGAAGAATCAATAGCACCTTTTTGCCTCTTCATCCCTCCTAAATTGGCTGGAAGACACCCACAGAGGGTAAGGTGGTGCGAATCTGGCGTCCTAGCATCAGCTGTGCCGGACTAAAACCCGTGGCTTGAATGGGAGTCTCCCTATAGGACAAGAGGGCCAGGTACAGCTCAGATTGCTTTAAAATTAATTTTGTTGTTTGAACTGCCCTTTCAGCCATTCCATTAGCCTGCGGGTAATGTGGACTTGACGTGGAATGTATAAAATCATATTCTCTGCTGAAAGAACTGAACTCTGTTGAAGCAAAGTGCATTCCATTATCACTCACCAACTCCATTGGTATGCCCCACCGGACGAACAAGCTCTTGAGATGAGTGATAACGGCTTGACTTGTTAATTCATACAAAGGTGCATTTTCCAAATACCTGGAATAGTAGTCGATCACGACTAGGAACTTTTTCCTGTGCAGTTCGCACAAATCAGCAGCTATTTTCTGCCACGGTCCTGCAGGCAGCGGAGTAGAAATCAAGGGCTCCCTTCTCTGAGTAGGCCGGCGTTCCCGGCAAAAGGCACATTTAGACACATGACTTGCAATGTCGGAACTGATCCCAGGCCACCATACTGCCGTAGCTGCCCTTTCTCTGCACGTTGTAATGCCTAAGTTGCCATCGTGAATCCTGATTAACATCTCCTTCCTCATGCTGACAGGAATAACAATGCGGTTCTGGAACAGCACCAACCCATTCAGCTCCGTGAGCTGCGACCTCTCTGACTGGTAAGAACTTAAAGACATCCAGGCTGCCCGACTCTCGGGCCAACCTTCTTTTATGTACTTAATAACTTCTTGAAGGTCTGTATCTAAATATGTCTTTCTTTATTTGTTCTAGTTTCCCTGAAGACATGGACTTAGAGGCCAGAACTGAATCTACTTACACTTTCACATCCGATTCCATTGAAGACTCTTCAGCAGCAGCCAGCGGGAGCCTGGAGAGTGTATCCGCCACAACCAGTTGTTTCCCCAGCACATGCACTGCCTGAACGTTGAACCTGAGCAGCCTCATTAGAAGTCTCTGGCATCTTAGGGGTGTTTTGTCTATATCATAGGAGTTGATTAGAGGGACTAGAGGTTTATGATCAGTATCCAGACTAAATTTCTCTAAACCCACTAGGTAACACTGAAAGCGCTCACAGGCCCAAACTGCAGCAAGGCACTCTTTCTCAATTTGGGCGTATTTTGACTCAGCAGCCGTCAGTGTGCGGGAACAGTAGGCGATGAGCTGTAGTTTTTCATTCAGCTGCAGGAGGGCAGCCCCTAATCCATAGCTGCTCGCATCAGCACCAACCACAGTCTTTTTGGAAGGGTTGTAGAACCCCAACACTGAGGCAGACCCCAACAGGGACTTAACCTGCACAAAGGATTCTTCCTGTGAAGGTCCCAAGACCCAGGCAACATCTTTCTTTAGCAACTCTGTGATATGGTGTAGTATTGTGGATAAATCTGGAAGAAACCTGCCTACATAATTTACAAGGCCTAATATTTGTCTCAGCTAATGTACATCAGAAGGACTTTACATCTGTTCAATAGCACAAACATCCCCATCCCCATTGATGATATGCCCAAAGTAACATAACTCAGCTTTCCTTAAATGGCATTTCTCTTTGTTTAGCTTCAGCCCGGACTCTCTGATAGTCTGCAGCACACAGCTCAATCGCTGATCATGTTCCACCAATGTAGACCCATACACTAAGATGTCGTCGTCCATGACGACTGCCGTACCCACGTTGTCTCTTAGGAGAGAACTCATTTCTCTTTGGAAGATTTCAGGAGCCGGGGATATCCCGAAGGGGAGTCTGCAAAAGCAAAACTGACCTACTGGTGTAATGAAGGTAGTCAGTTTGCCGCACTTTGGATCTAGAGGTATCTGCCAGAAGCTGCTAGAAGCATCCAATGTAGAGACTTCGCCCCAGCCAATTTCGGAGTTATGTCTTCAAGTTTCGGCAGCACATATCTCTCTTCACCGCCTCATTCAGCCTTTTCAAGTCTGCACATATGCGTACCTTCCCATTTTTCTTCGCAACAGGCACAATGGGGGCACACCAGTCAGTTGCTTCAACAACCTCTTCAATAACCCCCATATTCTTCATACGCAGAAGCTCCTTCTCCACTTGAGGCATGAGCGGGAACAGAATTCTACGGGGAGTGGTAATGCTTTATGGGACTGCGTCACCTTTAAAGGGACAGTAAACTTAAAAAATAATGTTATATAATGCTGCACATAATGCAGCATTATATTACATTATCTTAGTGGCAGGTAGCAAAAAAAAAGCATTGCAAGATATTTTATATTAAACCTGGCTTTAGCAGCTCTCCGCTCCAGGATCTTCTGAGCGGGTCTTGAATTTTAAAAACGCTTCGCAGGCGAGCTGTCTAATCACAGCACGCCCGATCGAGCCATTGAAATGAATGTAGCTTGCTCTGGCTTGGTGATATACAGCCTGGGTTGCAATTCAGTAGGCCCAATTCACCAAACATATCTTCTGAGATCTCATTCACTCTGGCTACTAGGCCCAAACTACAGGCTGCTTTTCTGCTCAATAAGTTAACACACTGACCTCTAATCACATGCACCCACATGGTGAATTTCCATTGCTTGTACACGCAGCTGGCAAGAAATTTCTCCGCACAATCAATGCGCCACCAAGACTATGGACTTTTGTTGTAACTTTCGCCAGCTGGGGCTGTCTAGGCAGTTTTATGAATACTGCAAGAGACATTACAGTGATGTCTGCTCCTGTGTCAATCTTAAAGGCAACTTTGGCTCCCATTACTGTAAGAGTAACCCTCCAATCATCTTCTGAACCTGGCCGTTCAACAACAGACCCCACAAAGGACACTTCTTGACCCTCCTGGTCGCTATCCACCTGCATCTCCTTAATATAGTCTTACACACCACTTCAAAATGGCCCATCCTGTTACATTTTCTACATCTTTTGTCTAGCAGGGCATATGACACTTTGATCATGGGCACGGTTGCACCGTGTGCATCGGGCATGCTGCGCCCATCCACTTCTGGGCCTATTGGTCTACCGCTCACACTGTGCCTTTCACTAGCGGCTCTCCTAAACTGCTGCACTTCATCCACAATACTCTCAGACCTGAGATCAGCTTCTTTTTCACCAGTTCACTCTGGCGGGCCATCCTAATAGCCCCATCTAATGTTAAATCAGACTAACTGTAGCTTCAGTGAGACTTCAGCATCTGCAATTCCTATGACTATTCTGTCTCTGATTTGCTCTTCTTTAGCAACACCAAACTCACAGAATTCAGCTAGTTAATACAGGCTGCGCACAAATGACTCCACAGATACTCCCACACACTGAGCACTTTTGTGAAAACAAGCTCTCTCATAAATCACATTTCTTTTGGGCACTGAGTTTATTCATAACTATTTCAAGTCAAATTCTTCCCCTTCTTGGAAAGTTGAGGCATTGAACACTGGTTCCATATCTTTCCCCATAGAGTATAAAAGAGAATTAACTTCTACTTCACCACTCTCCTTACCCAGCTTGGAAGCAATCCTGAAGCGCTGAAACCGCTGATGCCATGTGGGCCAAGCTGCAGGCTGAGAGAAATCAAAAGGCTCAGGTGGGGTAAACTTTGACATTGTCATCAATCAGGAAACAGAAGTGCAGGCAAGAACTTCTGACACCATGTCATGAGATGCAGGACACAGCAACTCCATTTTATTGTAGAGCATGGAAACACACATCTGATAGCATTGATTTCACTAAGTAACTGCGACACAGACAAACAGACCTAAGCCCCGCCCCCAATCTGGCGACATCACTTCCCACTCTCATCACAGTACTAATGATAAGTTGATGGTAAATTGGCAGCAGAGTAAAGATATTCAAAATAAGAAACTGTTTTAATCAGAATCTTCACTATAAGATTAAAACAAAAGTCATGAAAAAAAGATTAAAAGTTCTTGTTTACAAGGTAACAACTCTGGGGAAAAAAACTGCTCCGTAGCCTGGCTGTCATGCCATTCAGACTCCTATATCGCCTCCCAGATGGTTAAAGGGCAAATAAACCATTACTAGCATGGAAAGGATAGTTGATAATACAGTGAGCTTTTTGGAGACTTCGTCTGCACTGAACATCTTCCATAAGAGGTAACTGGACACCAATAATATACTGGGCAGTTTTTACCACCTGTTGCAAAGCCCTACGGTCAGAGTTAGTACAATTTCCGTACCACACTGTAATACAATTAGTAATCACAATAATCCCAGCCAAGGAGTCTTAGAATGATAAGCAAAACATTTTTAATCAATGAATCTTAGAATGATAAGCAAATAGCTTTTAATCAATGAATATCTTATATATATATATATTACAAGACAGAAAAGGAAAGACAAATGAGATGAGAGCTTACTCACATCCACACCTACCCCATCCACCAAACATATCCGTACCCCAAACTAAACCTCCTAAATGAAATAGATATTCTCTAGAAACACAAGAATAAATTCTAACAATCCTGGAAAGATAAAGGTTATAAATCTAAACAGGAAGACGCACCCCCCGGGCGTCCCCAGGGAGTGAAGACACACTCCACCTGTCACTTCAAAGTAGATATTAGTATAGCTTTTAATGTAGCCAGAGATGATTAGGCACAAAACTTCACGATCTTACAATGTCCTAATATGACATCAATTATAGCCGGAAAATCAAAATCCATATTGTATTGTTTGTATCCAGAATGAAGAGAGTAAAAGCAAATTTCTTATGCAAAGTTTAAAGGATAATGAAATACAAATGAGATGTCCTTAATTGTATCCAGCTTCAAAAGAGAAATAAAGTTCTTTATGCAATGTTTGAAGTATTGTGGGATACAAAAGTAATTATATGTGCTGGCCCTATTATCCCAGATCCTATGGGTATAAACGTTTTGGGCTGAACAAGTAAAACTGATGCATATAAAAAGTATCCTTTTAAATGTTGTGAAGTGAGCACTCTTGCAGAGTAACAGTCATACCCATATAGATTACGGCTTCAAAACGAGGGACCAATTTTGTGGTGGTCGGTATCCCTCTATATGTGCTGTCAAAAGTGTAGCCACAAATTTGAAATCTAGGTTGCCGTGCTATAGCGAGGTACACTTCTACAGTGAATCCAACCTCACACCCTTTAATTAGTGTTCACTCACAGTATGGTTATAATGTAGCATATAAGGCCTGAATGTTCCCAGCCTGTATCAAGACAAACAGTAGGTTAAAGCACCAGCGTCTCTGTGCAGGTAACAATTATTTCAGTACAGCTGCAAAGCGAATCGTATCACACGATATTACCTGTGTCGTCTGAGTATTGCCAGATGTACAAATACCGTGAGACTTTTTCCCCGGCGTAATCTTCAGTGTGGAAATGGACTTACTGATATGTTGATCCCATCTCGCTTCTTAACACAGGTCAACCGTTAGCAGAAATTAACGTGCAATGTGGCTGCCGCATTCAAGGTAAGTTCGGGTGGTAGTGTCTCTGCTGGTTCCGACGCGCGTTTCAGGGGACTCCTCCCCTTTGTCAAGGAATATCCAGCCACAGTCCGAAGGTGATATTTGAACCCATTATAAAATCGCCTATTGGTTGTTAGCTATACACACCTCCAAGGCATAAAAATTAGGTAAATATTTAAGACGGCATACGGATATGTATAACCCTCACCAATATACCACACATGCACACATTATTCGACCCAGGCATACTAGAAAAAAGAAAAAAAGAGAAAAAAGCAACATAAAGTAATACAATTCCTAGTATGCACCAAGAATAAACTGAGACTTATACGCTAAAGCTGCTTACAAATAAAGACATGGAAAATGAGAGAATATATACAAATTCTCAAAAAGTATAAATACTAGCCGTTACATAATAGAATAATAAAACGAAACACAATGATTATTTCTGATCAGTATACAATGTAGTATATACTAGACTCAAGACCTAGAATCTAACTCAAACGATGTATAATCTAAATTACCAGGGAATATATATGCTAGTCCATAATGTATTGTAATCGGACATTACCATTAATATAATGGGGCATATTATCCCAATGGGCAGCTCAACGGAGTACAAACTAAGGTACCGTCAAAAACTAAAATGCTCTGTATAAGAATAATGTAATATTAAATCTAAACAATATAAAATATATTATGTATGCTGGTCATAGCTTAAGACACAATTAGTGAGAATACTCTCGATGGTACAGCGATAAAAATTAACCAGAATCTGAGGGGACAGATGAACTTTTCTCTCTTAAAAAGTAAAGATGTTGTTGCGCCTTCTTCACTAGGATAGAAGTATTCAGTGTCCAAGACAGATCTTCAGAAATGTGAGTTCCCAAGAATTTAAAACTTGTCACATGTTCAACCATAGATCCATTTATATAGATAGGCATATGCGTACAACCTTTGGTCTTTCTGTAATCAATAATGACCAGGGCTGGCTCAAGAAATTGTGCTTCCCAGGTCTGAGAATGCAGTGACGCCTCCCAGTAGTAACATTACTGATTAGCATATCAACCTACTAGCCTGGCCGCTGACTTTACAAAGCCTGCCTACCTGCATGTAACCAATGCTTATGCGCAACACGTGGGAAGTTAGTTAGGGAAGAGATGCACTTGTCTCACCTTACCGGTTCTGTGTATTTGTGCATGATGAGGTTATGCTGCTGGGAACCTGTGACTTCCCCCACTGAGACAGAGGACAGGAGTGGTCTGGATCTGACGGTGATTGGCTCTGCCATTGAAGTACTGCCTGGGTCCAAAGGTGAAGCTGGCCCTGAACTTAACACAGTTTCTATGTATATTATAATAGTGACATTTTATCAGTATTTGCAGGTCCTCTTAAGCTGCAAGGACCCCCCTTATTGTATATGTATTTTTTTTATTTGTTTGGTAACATTTTATTACCTGTGACTTCAAATTTTGTCCTTTGTTGACATTTGCATCCGGAACAGATGTCTTTGTCCTGAAGGGGTTTAAGTAATTTGGCTTCTGTAAACATAAAGACAGTATTAGATGTGTGTGGGAACACCTGGAAAGACACTGAAATTAGTGTTTAAAAGGAATGATTGCAGAAATCGAAAAACAAAAAATGGCTTCAACCTATGGTTTAGCAGTGCAATAATAAACGGGGCATAAAAGCCCTAAACAAAATTCTCTAGAGCACTTCATTATTTCACTATTGCCTGTATATAAATGTGTATTTAATCCCCCTGCAAAGGGATTAAACACAGTTAAACTCAGCTCAAGAGCAGCAGTGTATACTGGGAGCTAGCTGAACACATCTGGTGAGAAATATGAGGCATATGTGCAGCCACCAATCAGCAAGCGCCACCCGGTGCTGAACAAAAAGTGGGCTGACTCCTAAGCTTACATTGCTGCTTTTCAAATTAAGATACCCAGAGAACAAATAAACATTGATAATACAAGTAAATTAGAAAGTTGCTTAAATCATGAAAGAATTGGGTTTCATATCCCTTTTAATTTTAACTTTACTGTCCCTTTAAAATAAACTGATGTATCAGAACCATGAAAATATAATTTGGACTTTCATGTACCTTAAATAAAGTATCAACAATTAGTCTAATTCATTTATTAAAATAGAATGATCTCGGAATAAAACTCCAATGACCATTTTCTTTTTTTCTTTCTTTAATCTATGTCCTGTAAAAAAAAAAAAAACATAATTATGAAACTTTTCAGAAACCTTTACTTACTAAGCAAAGTGGTCAAAACTATTCGTGTTCCTCACTGATCCTTTTTTTTTTTTTTTTTTAGCCTAAAGGACGTCTACAGATGTTTACTTTTCTTTTGCAAGATGTACCGAGTCCACGGATTCATCCTAACTTGTGGGATATTGTCCTTCCTGACAGGAAGTAGCAAAGAGAGCACCACAGCAGAGCTGTCTATATAGCTCCACCCTTAACTCCACCCCCCAGTCATTCTCTTTGCTGGCTCTAAGCTCTAACCTCTCTTTCCTTTTGGCTGAAAAGCATCATCCGTTTGGCTTATGAGACTGCTGGACAGTGGCCTCCTGAAAGAATTACAGCTCACTCCACTAGAGCGATGGCTTCCACATGGGCTTTTAAAAATGATGCTTCTGTTGAACAGATTTGTAAGGCTGCGACTTGGTCTTTGCTTCATACCTTTTCCAAATTTTCCAAATTTGATACTTTTGCTTCTTCGGAGGCTATTTTTGGGAGAAAGGTTTTGCAAGCAGTGGTGCCTTCCGTTTAGGTTCCTGTCTTGTCCCTCCCTTCATCCATGTCCTAAAACTTTGGTATTGGTATCCCACAAGTTATGATGAATCCGTGGACTCGGTACATCTTGCAAAAGAAAACCGAATTTATGCTTACCTGATAAATTTCTTTGTTTTGCGATGTACCGAGTCCACGGCCCGCCCTGTCTATTCAAGACAGACAGTATTTTTTATGTAAACTTCAGTCACCTCTGCACCTTATAGTTTCTCCTTTTCTTCCTTGGCCTTCGGTCGAATGACTGGGGGGTGGAGTTAAGGGGGGAGCTATATAGACAGCTATGCTGTGGTGCTCTCTTTGCTACTTCCTGTCAGGAAGGACAATATCCCACAAGTTAGGATTAATCCGTGGACTCTATACATCGCAAAAGAAAGAAATTTATCAGCTAAGCATAAATTCTGTTTTTGCTTTTTCAGGACATTATAAGTTTACAACTACTCTGGCTTATGTGCTACCCAGAAATAATAGGAGTCATTATTTGGATTGTTTATATTAAATCAAGTGATTTTGGACTATGGTTTGCATGATATATGGCCGAGCTTGTTATTTACAACTAGCCCTTGATTGATGGGAGTTATTTGAATTGATGTGCACTGTTTATCTGTTTGCACAATTATTAGTGGATTGCTTGCTATTGCTGATTATATGTACTGTATAGATAAATGTGTAAGGCTTTGTCCTATTAATGATATATAGTCTTTAGCGCTTTTAACTTTTTATTTTTTTATTTTTTATAATACATTTTAATATGTACCATATTCAATCTCTATAAGTATATATCTGTTATTTTAAGAGCGGACTAGATAATTTTCCCTTATACCTTATACCTGGTTATTTACCATTGCATATAGATATTCAAGATATTTTTTATGTTAGAATTAAGTCTAGGCTTACTTTATTGAGAAGCCGCTGCCAAGGAGAAAGACACTTTGCATTGGTGTAGCTAACAAAGATAAATATCCCAACCTTGTCACAACCCTACTTATGCATCTCATGCACCTCAACACCATCTGAGCGCCTCTTCTCTGCTGCAGGCAAAATAGCTGCAAACAGAAAGCCAGCCTCAGCCAGTAGCAGGTGGTCACGTTGACATTTTTGCATTTGAATGTAAAGATTCTGAAAGAGTTAATATTATAAACAGTGATAGTCAACCTATTTCTAGTTCTACATCTTTTTAAACAGTTTGTGGTTTTGCTTTGCTTAATAATAAAAATGTGTTCTGCCGCTTAAAAAATAGTTGTTAATGTAAAGTTTTCGTCTGAAATTTCTATTTGTAACACTCAGTATGTGGATTTTATTTTAAATATAGGATTTTTTTTTTTATCAGATTAGTCGATTTAATAATTGAACAATTAAAGGGATACTAGACCCAAAATGGTTCTTTCATGATTCAGATAGAGCAGCAATTTTAAGCAACTTTCTAATTTACTCCTATTATCAATTTTCCTTCATTCTCTTGCTATCTTTTTTTGAAAAAGCAGAAAGGTTAGGAGCCGGCCCATTTTTGGTACAGCACCTGCGCAGCGCTTGCTAATTAGTTTGCTACATATAGCTCCCATGCAGAGTGATTTCTGGTTTGCTGCAATAATCCTGTTAAAAGGATCGCTGTGTTAAAACAGTATTTTGAAGCAAAAAAACTGAGAATTTGCATATCTAATTTGCATATCTCTTGTGCATTGGTAACATTGTATATTAAAGGGAAATGAAACCCAATTTTTTTCTTTCATTCTTTAGAAATAACATGCAATTTTCTAATTTACTTCTATTATCTAATTTGCTTAATTTTCTTGATATCCTTTGCTGAAAAGCATATCTAGATATGCTCATGTCTGCTGATTGGTGGCTGCACATAGATGCCTTGTGTGATTGGCTCCCCATGTGCATTGCTATTTCTTCAACAAAGAATATCTAAAAAATTAAGCAAATTAGATAATAGAAGTAAATTGGAATGTTGTTTATAATTGTATTCTCTATCTGAATCATAAAAGAAAAATTTGGGGTTTATTGTCCCTTTAAGTATTTCTGGGAAAAAGCAAGCAGGAATCTTGCCTAGATCTGCTAATTTTCTATGCAAATATGTACATTGATTATATATATATATATATAATGTGTGTAGAGAGAGAGTGCATCAAATTACATGTGTGTAGAGAGAGAGAGTGCATCAAATTAGCATGTTCTGCCTGCCGAATGACTAAGAATTACTATTTTTCTAAAAATCCAAGAAAAAAGGTCAGTTAGTCCCATTGATCATAATAACTCTGTTTAGATTGTGCAAGTCCTTCAAACATAACCAGATTTACTATTTCAATTATGTGCCTTTCAAGAACAATCTTAGAGGAATTAACAAAATTTTACCCAAACCTCCTTTAGTGCCTGTGAGACAATATTCAAGTAGACTAGTCAATAAATTGTCTTAAATTTCCCTCGGGAAGAATGCTGCTGGAAAAAAAAAAGAATCCTGCACAATCTTAAGAATATTGAGAGAATGTTATGGTTTTCTGAGGATAGAAATGCTGCCCAAAAATCCTGACTAAGCAATTCTGGCGGTCCACACCACTATTTATAAACAATATGAACCAAAAGAGTGGAAGATGGGCGCAGATCAAAAATCCCCTATTACCACTGAAAATTAATCAGTTTAGCAAATTGGTTAAAAATACAATGAAATATTAAAAAGATTCAAAGAAATGTCATAAAATATAAAAGTAATAACACAGTATGTACATAACTGGAAGTAACGTATTGCAAATACGGGTTTAGATATTGAGTCTGTGTCTAAAGATACAATTGGTACTCAACATCACTAAGATATGACATGCTGGGGTTTATATAAGACGGACATAAAGGGTAAGAGAGAAAGAAAGAAAAAAAAAAAAAAAGGGAAAGGGGTGCAGGAACAAGAGAGTGGGAGATGATTGATATGTCTATGGTGTGGTTTGAGGACCAGTTGGGAAATTTTGTGAGCCATGGGAGCCAGATTTCATGGAAGGCATTAGTGTTATTAAGAACTCTGTACGAGTATTGTTCCATTTGACCGATTTAATGTGTACAAGTAATTACCTGGGAGAGAGTTGGCGACTTCTCCTCTCTCCAAGCCCTCGCCAGGGTCAGTTTTGTGGCCATGAGAACATATATCGTGAGTGCTTCTCCATAGGTAGTGAGGTTGGGCATCTGCATGTGTAAGAGGGTAACTTCAGGGGTGAATGGGGGCAAGGCCCAGTGCTCGGAGAAGTACAAATACTTTCTTCCACAGGGGTTGAATTACTGGGCATGTCCACCATATGTGAAGCGGGGAGCCAAGCAACTTACATCCTCTCCAGCACTCTGGGGATTGGGAGGGATAAATCTTGTGTAGGATAGTTGGTACATGGTGCCAGCGGACCAAGATCTTATAATGTAGTTCCCAGAGTGTGGCACAATGGAGGATCTTTTTGGTTATTTTGATTCTGGCATGCCAATCCTCTAGAGTAAGAGTGATTCCCTCTCCCAAGCCTGGTGTTGTGAGATTTTGTGTGAGGGAGTCGGGTTGATAAGTATATTGTAGTGAAGGGACAGGAGATGTCGGAGAGCGTGAGCTCCCCGCCATGCTCTCTCCCAAGTGGTTAAAGGGCGTAGTGTTTGGGGTAACCCCATGTACTTAAGCGGGTGCTCAGTCGGAATCCCTCAAAGTGGAGCCTGGGTGGGAGTTGTAATTTTGCGCACATTGCTGGGTGCGAGAGCCATATGTCCTCTTCATAGAGGTCGGAGGCCTGTAGTGTGTGTGCCTGTGGCCATAGGTCATGGTGGGAATCTGGGAGGCAGAAAAGAGCAGCAGGGATTGTCATGGCAGGAGAGGGGTGTGGGGATATGTCTGGGTGGTGTCTGATCTGATCCCAAAATCGAAGTGTATGTCTGAATATAGGGTGTAGGCCGTCAACGTCTCGTCTATGGTGGGGGGGGGATCCAGATTATGTCGGAAAGGGTTATGTTTGAAGGCAGGAGTGAGGACTCTAGAGAGTACCAGCTAAGATGTCTCTCAGGATCATTCCAACGAAGAATGTGTGAGAGTCTTGCGGCATTGTAATATGAGATCATATTCGGGAGAGCGAGGCCTCCCTGTAAGATCGGTTTTTCAAGTGTGCGACCTGACGTCCTCGGTCGGCGGTCTCTCCAGACATATGAAGTGATTAGACTTTGGAATCTGTTAAGAAGTGGTCTCGGGATGTTGTAAGGGATAGATCTAAAGAGATATGTAACTTTGGGAAGAAAGGACATCTTTATCGCGGCAATGCGGCCTGTCCAGGAGATCTCCCGAAATTCCCACGAATCAAGAAGCCTCCCAAACTCCGGGAGTCTTATCGGTATAATTCTGCGATATGGTGGTCAGGGGATCTGGGCTAAGGTGAACTCCTAGAATCTTGAGCGAGGAAGATTTCCATTGGAAATGATATGTGGACTGTAGTATGGAGAGAGTTTGTGGAGGGATGTTTATGGGGAGGGCCTCAGTTTTGGTTACATTCAATTTATAAAAACATAGTGAGCCGAATTTCTCTAGAAGAGCGAAGACTGCAGGGAGAGAAGTGTCAGGAGAGGTGAGGAAGAGAGTGATGTCATCTGCATAGAGGGAGATTTTATGGACATGTGGTGCTATGGTCAATCCTATGGCCCGAGGGTCTAATCTGATAGATTGAGCTAAGGGCTCTATAGTGAGGGCAAACAATAGTGGGGAGAGGGGACACCCCTGTCGGGTGCCATTTGTAATTGTGAATTTGGGGGATTGGAACCCAACCCCACGAACAGTGGCCGTTGGATGATTATAGAGGGCTTGGACTGCACCCACAAAGGCGGTAGGAAAGCCAAAGATGGTCATAGCCTCCCATAGGAACTCCCACCTGACCCTGTCAAACGCCTTTTCTGCGTCTAGTGACAGGGCCAGGAAGGGGATTTTTCGGCAATCTGCAAGATGGAGGACATCTAGGATTCGCCTGGTTGCATCAATTCCTTCTCTATTCAGGATAAAACCAACTTGGTCATTCGCTATAAGGGGGGAATAACTCTTGAGACCCTATTAGCAAGGAGTTTGGCATATATTTTAGTGTCGATGTTAATCAATGAGATTGGCCGATAGCTGCTGCAGAGATCAGGCGGTTTACCAGGTTTTAAAATGGTGACTATAGTAGCTTCTAGAAATTCAGCTGCAAGAGGGGTACCTGATAGTACTTTTTGGAAGAACTTGCTAAGGAGAGGAGTAATCTGAGGTAAGAAGGTTTTGTAAAACCTAGCTGTGAAGCCATCTGGGCCAGGTGCTTTCCCTAATTTTAGGTTGCGTATATTTTTTGAGATTTCTTGTGTGGTGAACGGGGATACCAGAGGGGAAGAATCCTCGGGTGATAATGAGGGTAGCTCGAGGGATCTAAGGAACTCAGAAATATGTTGAACTGGACAGGCCGGGGATTCTAGATTGGACTTGATATTGTAAAGGTCAGAGTAGTATTGCCTGAAGGTATTGCCAATTTCACGAGGGGCGGTGACCTGCATCCCTAAAGGGGTGCGTATAGACATAATTCTGGCTTGGGCTGTGCGATTTTTAAGTTTGTTGGCTAGAAGCGTGGAAGCTTTGTTACCAAAATGGTAATAGTTTTTTTATACTTCTCTAACATGGATTGGGTTTTCTTAAGTTCAAGAGTTTGGATTTGTTTCATAGTTTCTGAGATTTTGTTGTTGAGAAAGGGGGAGTATGTGTGAGATATGTCCACTCTAAGTTGGCGAAGCTGAATATTCAAGGAGGATAAGGTGGTCCTGCTTTTTGCCCGAGCCTCCCCTTCGAATTGGATGAGGTAGCCCCTCACCACTGCCTTCAAGGCGGCCCATTGATTCTGAGCTGAAGTCTGGTCATTGTCCATAAGGGAGATGTAATCTGTGATTATGTTCTGTAGAGTAGTCTTAAGGTGTGGGTCTGTAAGAGTCCAGTCCTGTAGGCGCCAGGTAAAAGGAGGTGGACGAGTATATGGGCCTATTTGTATGTGAAGTGAGTCATGGTCTGACCACGAAATAGGGGAGATAGTCGCAGAATAGACATCATCAAGGAATTTAGCGTGTACGAAAAAGTAATCTATGCGCGTATGTGATCTATGTGGGGAAGAGTAGAAGGTGAATTCCTTATCTTGTGGGTGCAGAGCGCGCCAAGTGTCATATAAGTCGTGGGTATTAATTCTACAGACAGCAATAATGTAGCGTGCTTGGGGATCTGATTCAATATGGATCTGATCATAATGAACATTTTTGCCTATATAGATAGCAACCCCTCTGGATTTCGATGGGAATGTTGCGTCAAGGAGTGTCGGGTAGTGTTTGGAGGTGTATCGTTTGCTATGTTCAGGTGTCCAGTGTGTCTCCTGAATGAAGGCAATGTCTATGTGGTTTTTACGTAAATAGTTAAATAGGAGGCTGCGTTTGGTAGGAGAATTTAAACCCTGAACGTTAAGGGTAAAAGATGTAGGCCTTTCATAGTGTACTTGGGTTATGATCTGTGGGTGGGGGAAGGAGAAGAGGAGGAAGAGGAAAAAAAAAATAAAAAAAAATGTGTCCGACGGATGTGGACGAGTACCAATTATAAAAACAGGGAGCAAGAGTTAACTTCACTTACTAAGATATATTTTCCGGGGAGAGGGAGATAGCGGGCCAGAGCCGCTTTGTTTAAAAGGAGGAGAGGGATATGGGTAGGAAGGGAGTATGGAGATATGTTAAAAGACTTTGAGTTGAGTAAGCGTAAATAGAGGGATAGCGGGTGAAGGAAGGGGGTTGGGGGGGGGGGCGGAGCCTTGAGTGTGTATCCAATGGGGGGTTAGTATGAGGATGGGTGGAACGATCTACCGATCGTGAGAGGGAAGGGTGAAAATATATAGTGGAGCTAGTGGTGGGGGAGGAAGGTAAATGAGAGGAGATAGGAGAGAGAGATGCAATCCCGTAGAGAGGAGTAGGGACAGTGACGGTGTGTGAGTAGAAGGTAGGGAAGAGGCGTGGAGGGCCAGAGAGGTAGCGGGGGTAGAGCCCCCCAGTGTTATATGAAGAGGTGGGTGGGGTGATTCAGCAGAGGTTGGTGATGTGGGGAATATTGAGAGCTGGATGAGTAGATATTTGTATATGGACTAACCTAGGGTGAGAGGTAGGATTTAAAGTATGTGAAGAGGGGGTGAGCAGTGAGGGAGGGAAAAGAGTTGAAAGGAGGTAGGTGTAACATGGATATGAATATGGAGGTTAATGGAAGTATCATGACAAGCGGGAAAATAAAGATAAAAGCTTGAGGGTGGTATGAGCAACATGTAACAAAGAGTAAATATGATCTTGTTGACCTGAACATTTAACCTGGAACATGAAGTCTGACAAAAGCTTCTTAATTAATATAAGTGTACTGGTAGGAGAGGACAATAAAGTGCAAAAAGCGCTAAGAGAAGGATAAACTAGGTCCTCTGTGGGGAGTAATTAGGGTCAAGGGAAAGAGGGTACAATGAGGTACATAATATTAAACAAATAATGCCTGTGTCATGTCTGTATACATTAAACCTACTATTTCCTTTAGTATAAAACAAAGACTAAATGCAGTAACTTAGTAACAAAAAAAACCAACAAGGTGAGTAACATTTCGAACATTTAACTAATCGCAGATAAACTTGTGATCTATAAACTTATCATAATAAACCTCTATCATAACCGTGTAGGTAAATAAGGAGCCATGAGCCAAAAATAGAGTAAGGTGTGTACCCGTATGTGGGCTCTAGGCTTACCTGTCCGTCGGATGTTCATAACAAAGATCCAGCTAGGGAGGTCAAGGATGGGGGAGTGAAAAAAAAGAGTAAGATATGTACCCGTTTGTACACTCCCCGTCCCGGAATACCCTCTGAAGGTCAGTCTAGAGGGGTGACTGAAAGAAATAGTCTCTTAAGGAGCCAGGAAAAAGGTTGTCAGTGCAGCAGATAACTCCAAGTAGAACATCAGGATTGGTCTGAGTCTTGGGGTGGTGGAGTGGAGGTCCTGGAGTGCCATTCTGAAGCTGAGGGGTCCAAATCACTTGTTTTTCCTTTTTTCCTGGGAGGCATACCAGAGGGGCCAGTGAGTCCCCAAGTGGTGAGGAGTTTCATACCTTGTTCTAAGGAAGAGACTGTGTGGGAGGAATCTTGGTGCTGTACATGCAGCTTCACAGGGAATCCCCATCTGTATTTGATCTTGTTTTGTCTGAGGGCCAGGGTGAACTGATGAAAAATCCTCCTTTTGTTTAGAGTGTATGGGGATAGGTCGGGGAAGATCTGCAATTTATTGTATGGTTCCTTAAGGAGTCTGTTGGTAAAGGAGGCTCTCATGATCCTCTCCTTAGTGGTGTAGTAGTGTAGGCGTACAATGACGTCTCTGGGAGTGTTAAATACAGAATTAGGGGGGCGTGTGGACCTATGCGCTCTGTCCATTAGGAGATCCTGGTCTGTGGAGGAGTCGAGGATAACCTTAAACAGTGCAACCAAATATTGTTGGAGGTCTGAGGCAGAAACATCTTCCGGGATACCGTGAATCCTAAGGTTGTTACGGAGGGATCTATCTTCGTTATCTGCCATTTTGGATTCGAGATCAAACATTTGCTCAGCTAGTGATTGAGAATAAGCCAGGAGGTTGGCGTGGTCAGTTGCGAGATCCTCATGCTTTCTCTCAAGAATTTCAGTTCTCTCTCCCAGAGAAGAGATCTCACGTTTCAGTTCGCCGACTGATTGGCGGAGTTCTTGTCTTAGGGATGAATAGTGAGTGTCCATCTTATCAGTTAAGATTCTGATAGATTCTAAAAAGGTTGATTGAGAAAGTGTTGTTTTATCTTTGTGAGATACCTCAGGTCTAGGATTATCTGCCCCTGGAGCCGCTGAGTCTCTGGAATCTTCTCCTGAGAAGTCAGGATCTGAGAAGTTCTTACTGTGGAAATGATCCGTGAGAGTCCTCTTAGGGTTTTCCTGGTGCTTTGGTTTTCTTTTGATAGACTGAGCCATGTTATAAGCGGGAGGCTATCCAGAAAGTCGTGTTTAAAGATATAGACTTGAGGCTGCTGAACCAGTGATAAATGAATTTTGGGGAGATGCTACCCCCGCCTCCCCGAAGCCAGGTGCCCTAGCCCATCATTTTTCTATGTCAGGGTGTAAATAGGAAAGTCCAGTAGTCCACTACTAGTCTGTAGTATAGATGAGCGACTCCCCCTCTCCTGGGGCTTTACCACCTCTGTATGAGACCGGTAAAAGGAGAGAGGATATGACCCGCGCCCTAGGGGTGGACGCGGGAAAGGGAGGAGAGGGGGACGTCTAGGAGGGTGTAAATGCAACTTCTGTGTGTATTATATAAAGTTTCTTCGTTGAGCTGAGACTTTATAGTGGTAGCAGGTAACTTGATTGTGATACAGGTTCTGTAGATTATAGTAGAAGCAGAGGTGATTAGATGGCTGCAGGGGTTCTGTAGGAAGCTGTGACTGCAGACAGTATTCCTGGGTATTAGGATTGTGGCCCACCAAATCAATAAACTATGTTGTAGAGGGGGGTTGCAGCTGTCAGGGAGAGATGTAAGCAGTTGTATGCTGCTGCTGCAGTGTTGTGTATGCCTTAGATAGAAAGAGCTGGGTCACAAATCACCACCTCACTACAAACGGAGGGGATTAAATATAATATATAAAGGAAGTCTCATATACAGTTCTGCCACTTAGGTCAGTGGGTTAAGGGGGTGTACTCACATTTGCTGGGCTCTAGTTGGATATTCCTTGTGAGTTGCGGCGCAGATATGGAGTGTGGAGGAAGATGCAGGGAGCTGTTTCCGGTGTAGCTCCCAAGTTTGTCACAGCTGCCCTCCGGTTAAACTTCTGGGGCACCGGGCTATGCCGGGAGAAGGGAGACACCAAGTCCCACTGTCCGGAGTGGTGTACACAGGGCCAAAGGTTATGGGGTAAATGTGCGCATTAGCGCAGATGTTGCAGAGGCTCCGTGTGACACCCTGTGTAAATGGAGATCAAAGAAAGATGGCCGCCGTTCGCGGGCTTTTGCGGCATCCCGTTTCAATCCTTGTAAATGGAGCAGCGTTATGGGTGTCCGAAGGGTGACGGGACCATCACTAGATGTCAGCGGGTAAGTAGGGCAGGCGGTGGCTGATCCCAGCGGAGTCCGGTATTGCGATGGCTCCAGGTAAACAGCTCCGGTACTGCAGAGCGTGGATAATGTCCCGGTTGTAGATGTATGCCAGAAAATAAGGTGTAGGGATAGTGGGGGTTATTATGTGCCAATTGGGTAAAAATTTGGGGGTATAATTAAACTTTAAATTTATATTTTGGGCAATGGAAGCAGAGGAGCTCTGGTTCTAAGCGTCCTCACTACTCCGTAGTTGGCTCCGCCCCCCGATATTTTATATTTTAACATAAAAATTAATAACCCTATTATTTTTATTTCAGATAATTTATTTCATGCATTCAGGATTTATTAGAAATATGAAATATTTCATATTCATGTTGGGATGCAGTGCAGTACTGAATATGAAATATGCTGTGTTTGTATATAAATGTGGGGAAATGACCTGGTAACATTTTATATGGATTTTAAGCTAATCAGTTAGCAGAATAAATTACCTTGATGTAATATGATATTGGAAAGAATACTGATGTTTCATATTTAAATGATCAGAAGAAATAATGTGACATAGTCCAATACATTTGAACATGTAAATTATTAATGTAATGAAATTATGGCATTTATTACACATTTTAAAGAAATATTTTTAAATGTTAGAAATGATTAAATGTATTGCTGTTTATTTGTTTGTCATGCTTCCCCCGATGGCCAAAATCCAGTGTTGCGATGCAAGAATTACAGCCAAAAGACAATTGGTTGTTAACAAAGATGCATCTCCCTAGCAACATACATTGCCAAAATGATCCAATCACAAAGCAGATCCGTAGGGCCACCCATTTGTTTAATCAATGATTGAAAACATATATAACTCAATGCAAAAATAGGAAAAGGACATGCTGCTGAGCTAACTTGTAACTGGTTACTGGGCGTTTGAAATACTAGTATTACAGCAAAGCTGGGCTAACTTTTCTCATTAATTGCAAAATATACTTATTTTGTCTTCTGAGATGAAACAAGCAGTTTTTGGTAACTGAATTATCGATTTTGGTCATTTTGGTAAAGTATAAAAAAGGGTGGCTAATTACAGGTAATATTTTAAAACAAAATATATGCATAGTCACTGCAGTTAAATTACAACTGATAGACTCAAAGAGCATTATTTGTATTCTAAAACTTGTATTTCATAGTACTATATAGTTTTAAGCTAATCCTAAATTTTAAGTTGTTTATCTTTGCAAAATATATATATATATATATATATATATATATATATATATATATATATATATATATATATATATATATATATATATATATATATTAGAATTGGTTTTAATTATAAGTAACTAAGAATTTATTTCAGTTTAAATAAATGGACATTTAAGGTGACTGTTTATTTTAAGGATATATGTACTTTTAGTGTCCTAATTAGAATTGCATGAGAATCAATTGTAGCTATATAGCTGATTGTACTGTTGAATGTTGGTAGCTTATATTTCTTTTACAAGATATGGGGAGTCCACGGATTTCATCCTTACTTATGGAATATCGCCTCCTGGTTAGCAGGAGGAGGCAAAGAGCTCCACAGCAGAGCTGCATAAATAGCTCCTCCCTTCCCCTCCAATCCAGTCATTCTCTTTGCCTGCGTTAGTGATAGGAAGAGGTAAAGTGAGGTGTTAGTTTAGATTCTTCAATCAAGAGTTTTTTTATTTTTAAATGGTGCCAGAGTGTACTATTTTTCTACAGGGCAGCCTCTGGATCTAGCCTGTAAGGCTATTGGAACTGGTGAATTTTTGACTCCACTGCACCTCCCAGGTTTGTGCTGCTTTTCTGTGTATGGTCTTAGAGGTTGTGACTAAGGCCCTTCTGTCTTCACAGGACCTCAGGAGGAAGAGTGGATCCCCTGACACTGTGACATTGTCATGCTGTTCCTCAGCATGGAGGTAAGTGCAGTTTTTTTATTCTGGGGCTCTGCAGCATATCTCAGAATTAACTGTACCTGACCTGTTCTCTTGGGGGCTACGGAAAGGCATCCCTTTAACATTCCAGACATTCTGGCATTTTGAGTGGCATAGAAGCGCTGGGATATGTGGATTGTACTGACATACTGTTTTATTTATCCAGACAATCTGGCATTGCTGTGTTAGCCTAGAAGCGCTGGGATATCGTGTGAGATAGTGGGTGATGATAGTGCGCTTAGTGTAGGGTATTAAACACCTTAACTTAAATAGCAGATCCTTCAAGCTACTATAGTGAAAGTTTAACAAGTGTGAGAGGAAAAGTAAGGGCGCTAAAAAAGCTAAAAATACCACTTAAAGCTGACAGATAAATGTATAATAACCAGGGACTTCTAATAGATTAATAATGTATTTAATGTACCATAAGGGATGACAAGAAAACAAAATTACAAAATTAAAAGGGACGTCTCCCAAGAAATTGCATAATAAAAAAATACAGCATAAAATTATTTTAGCATAAATGTAATCCTGAATAAGTTCATTTCTTAGGACCTTGCCATTTGCGAGATACAGTGTCTATATCTAAAGTCTGTATTTTAGTAAGTTAACTTACTAAAATACAGATGAAGTAAAGATTTTCTATTGTGGGAATATTACATAGAACAGCAATCAAGATTATCTGTATATCTGACTTTAGATATAAGGTCCTAAGGAATGAACTTTTATTTGTATATAGTATCCATCGTTTAACTGAAATCCAGTCTTTATTCAGGATTACATTTCTGCTAAAATAATTTTATGCTGTATTTTTTTATTATGCAATTTCTTGGGAGACGTCTCTTTTAATTTTGTAATTTTGTTTTCTTGTCATCCCTTATGGTACATTAAATACATTATTAATCTATTAGAAGTCCCTGGTTATTATACATTTATCTGTCAGCTTTAAGTGGTGTTTTTAGCTTTTTTTAGCGCCCTTACTTTTCCTCTCACACTTGTTAAGCGCTGGGATATACTGTGTTGGTGTACACTGTAAGGGGCATTGCTCTATTCATTTATTACATAGAGGTGGCTGACGCTGGGGATAGTTCCGGAGGGGATGTGTTGTTATATAATAAGACTCCGGTACATGGCGGTATTTTTCTTGTGTTGATCGGGTGATTAGTGTTTTTCCGCCCACGAAGGGCGGGACTTAGTTTTCGCGCTCTTTGCAGCGCAGTTCCTATTTGACTGAGTTCCGGTAGAGGACATTAGAACTGCGTCTCCTCACGGCTCCTAAGTCCGCTTGTGGTAATATTTTGCACGCGATCTTAGGTGCGCCGTACTTGAGGAGTTGAGGTTGATCACGTGGAGGCAGGTAGGAGCTGCGGCGAGGTGACTGAGGGATTTTTATAAGTATAGCACTTATCAAGGCCCACGTGCAGGGGATGTGTCAAAATTTGCTCTCTGCCTTATATATCGGGCTGTAATTCAGATAAACTTTTTTCTTAAAGACACAGTACCACGCAAAAAATGTAATGTTAAACTGATTTACACTATATATATTTTCAGTGTTTTTGACCAAGCTTGCTTTTTTTGTCCAGGTTGTCAAATGGATGACCTTGAACAAAGTACATGTCCTATGTGTTTAGATGCCATTGTGGAACCCCCTGTTACATTTTGTCCCCCATGTATTGAGAGGGCTTTACAGTGTAAAGAACACATTTTCTTTAATAAAGATTTATCTAATGAATGTCCTCAGACTGATGAAATTCAGGGTATGCTGCATCTTTCTCCCCAAGCGTCACAGCCTTTAACGCCCGCTCAGGTGACACCATGTTCTTCAACGGCTTTTGCATTTGCTTCATTTACTTTGCAGGATATGGCTGCAGTTATGTCATCCACTCTTACAGAAGTTTTATCTAAGTTGCCAGTGTTACAAGGCAAACGCAGGAGGACAGAAACCCACGTGGTCCCTGCAACTTTTGATGCACCTTCCGATATACCTTCCTAGGGTTCTGAATTGGGGGGTAGGGAGGAACTGTCTGACTCAGGAAGTGAATTACCCCAGACAGATTCGGACGTCATTTAGATTTAAACTTGAACACCTCCGCCTTTTGCTACGAGAGGTTTTGGTAACTCTGGACAACTGTGACTCTATTGTGGTTCCACAAGAGGAATTGAGTAAGATGGACAAATACTTAGAGGTCCCCTCTTATTCCGATGTGTTTCCGGTTCCTAAGAGAATTTCGGAAATTATTACAAGGGAATAGGAGAGACCAGGTATCCCGTTCTCCCCTTCCCCTATTTTTAGGAAAATGTACCCTATAGCTGACACCGTTCGGGACTCTTGGCAGACGGTCCCTAAGGTGGAGGGAGCTATCTCTACCCTGGCTAAGCATACAACTATCCCTATTGAGGACAGTTGTGCTTTCAAAGACCCTATGGATAAAAAGTTGGAGGGTCTTCTAAATAAGCTTTATGTTCATCATGGGTTCCTATTTCAACCGACGGCCTGCATTGTAACAGTCACAACTGCGGCTGCCTTTTGGTTTGACGCTCTAGAAGAGTCCCTTAAGACTGAGACTCCTTTAGAAGAAATAATGAATAGAATTAAGGCCCTTAAGCTGGCTAATTCTTTTATTACGGATGCCGCCTTTCAGATTGCCGAATTGGCGGCTAAGAATTCAGGATTTTCCATTTTAGCGCGCAGAGCCTTATGGTTAAAATCTTGGTCTGCGGATGTGTCCTCTAAATTAAAGCTCTTGGCGATTCCTTTCAAGGGTAAGACCCTGTTCGGGCCTGACTTGAAGGAGATCATTTCTGACTTTATGGGAGGTAAGGGTCACCTCCTCCCTCAGGACAAAACAGCTAAACAAAGGGGACGTAATTTTCGTTCCTTTCGAAACTTCAAGGGACTCCCCTCTTCCTCTTCTGTTAAACAGGAAGGGAATTATTCTCAAGCCAAACCCACCTGGAAACCTAACCAGGGTTGGAACAAGGGTAAACAACCCAAGAAACCTGCCGCTGCTACCAAGACAGCATGAAGGGGTGGCCCCCGATCCGGGACCGGATCTAGTAGGGGACAGACTTTCTCTCTTTGTCCAAGCTTGGATAAGAGATGTTCAAGATCCCTGGACACTAGAAATCGTGTCTCAAGGGTATTAGTTGGAGTTCAAAAATTCCCTCCCAAAGGGAAGGTTTCTTCTTTCACGATTGTCTGTAGACCAGATAAAAAGAGAGGCGTTCTTACGTTGTGTAAAAGACCTCTCCACTATGGGAGTAATTTGTCCCGTTCCAAAACAGGAACAAGGGCAGGGGTTTTACTCAAACCTTTTTGTGGTTCTCAAAAAAGAGGGAACGTTCCGACCCATTTTAGATCTCAAGAGTCTAAACAAGTTTCTCAGAGTTACATCCTTCAAGATGGAGACTATTCGGACAATTCTTCCATTGATCCAGGAGGGTCAATATATGACTACTGTGGACTTAAAGGATGCATATCTTCATATTCCTATCCACAGAGATCACCAGTTCCTGTGACGCTGTGACGTTGTATACCCGATACCACCATGAAAGACTGCGTTTCTTCCAGCCGGTTTGTGACGGACACGTATAGTAGCGGTAGTCGGGGACTTTTTTTAACTTTATCTATGTTACTGATAGCCCATCACACGGCACTCTGATGTGCATACTGTGGTGTTAAAAATTAAGGATCACAGTTAAACTAATACCATAACCAGAGGAGAGAGACACAGCTTTTGCCGTGAGGACAGTACTGTGCTATACACATACCACATCTGTTGAGGTTAAAGTTTGTGAGTGCAATCTTGTTTTTTAATAAAGGAAATAGTTTTTATCTATAATACTGCACTTAGATTGTGTTTTTTCCTTTTAATCTGTGCTTCAGGTTTTTCTTGGATTTGGAGTTCCTGAGGTTTGCCTTTCTGGACAAACATTTTCAGTTCATGGCCCTTCCCTTCGGGCTGGCCACGGCACCCAGGATCTTCACAAAAGTTCTAGGGTCTCTGCTGGAGGTTCTCAGGCCGCGGGGCATTGCATTGGCGCCTTATCTGGACGATATTCTGATCCAGGCGTCGTCTTATCAGCTGACAAAGTCTCATACTGAAATTGTTCTATCCTTTCTAAGGACTCACGGGTGGAAGGTGAATTTTGAAAAGAGTGCACTAATTCCACAGACAAGGGTTCCCTTCCTAGGAACTCTAATAGATTCTATATCCATGAAAATCTTCTTGACGGAAGTCAGAAAGTTAAAGATTCTGAATTCATGCCGATCCCTTCAGTCCAATCCTCGGCCATCAGTGGCTCAGTGCATGGAGGTAATTGGATTGATGGTGGCGGCAATGGATATCATTCCGTTTGCTCGTTTTCATCTGAGACTTCTGCAACTGAGCATGCTCAGACAGTGGAATGGAGATTATGCAAATTTGTCTTCTCAGATAGATCTAGATCAGGAGACGAGAGACTCTCTTCTTTGGTGGTTGTCGCCGGATCATCTGTCCCAAGGGACGTGCTTCCGCAGACCCTCATGGGTGATAGTGACAACGGACGCCAGTCTGCTAGGATGTAGTGCAGTCTGGAATTCCCTGAAGGCTCAGGGTGTGTGGACTTGATTGGAGTCTCTGCTTCCAATCAATATTCTAGAGTTGAGGGCAATATTCAATGCTCTTCAGGCTTGCCTCAGTTGGCTTTGGCAAAGTTCATCCGGTTTCAGTCGGACAACATCACGACTGTGGCTTATATCAATCATCAGGGAGGAACAAGGAGTTCCTTGGCGATGACAGAAGTATCCAAGATAATTTGGTGGGCGGAGTCTCACTCTTGTTATCTGTCAGCAATCTACATCCCAGGGGTAGACAACTGGGAAGCGGATTTTTTGAGCAGACAGACGTTTCATCCGGGGGAGTGGGAACTCCACCCGGAGGTCTTTGCCACCCTGATTCTCAGATGGGGCAGGCCGGAGCTGGATCTCATGGCATCTCGTCAGAATGCCAAGGTCCCGAGATATGGATCCAGGTCCACGGATCCTCAGGCCGAACTGATAGATGCCTTGGCAGTACCTTGGTCGTTCAACCTAGCTTATGTGTTCCTTTCATTTGCTCTCCTTCCCCTGGTGATTGCTCAAGTCAAACAGGAGAGGGCTTCGGTGATTCTCATTGCTCCTGCATGGCCTTGCTGGACTTGGTATGCCGATCTGGTGGATATGTCATCTCTGCCACCGTGGAAGCTTCTGTTGAGGCAGGACCTTCTCATTCAGGGACCCTTCCATCATCCGAATCTAATTTCTCTGCAGCTGACTGCTTGGAGATTGAACGCTTGATTTTATCTAAGCGGGGGTTCTCTGATGCGGTCATTGATTCAGGCATGCAAGCCTGTTACTAGAAAGATTTACCATAAGATATGGTGTAAATATCTTTATTGGTGCGAATCCAAGGGCTACTCATGGAGTAGGGTTAGGATTCCCAGGATTTTATCTTTTCTCCAAGAAGGATTGGAGAAAGGGTTGTCAAACATCTTCATTATTTGTTGTTTTTTCTGGGAAACGTAGGGGTCAGAAAGCTACGGCTACTTTGCTTTCTTTTTGGCTGAGGAGTATCATCCGTGTTGCATATGAGACTGCTGGACAGCAGCCTCCACAACGAATTATGGCCCATTCTACTAGAGCTGTGGCTTCCTCATGGGCATTTAAAAATGATGCTTCTGTTGAACAGATTTGCAAGGCTGCAACTTGGTCGTTTCTTCACACTTTTTCCAAATCTTACAAATTTGATACTTTTGCCTCGTCTGAGGCTGTTTTTGGGAGGAAGGTTCTTCAAGCAGTGGTGCCTTCCGTTTAGGTTCCTGTCTTGTCCCTCCCTTTTCATCCGTGTCCTATAGCTTTGATATTGTATCCCATAGGTAAGGATGAAATCCGTGGACTCATCATATCTTGTAAAAGAAAAGGAAATTTATGCTTACCTGATAAATTTATTTCTTTTACGATATGACGAGTCCACGGCTCACCCTGTCATTTTTCTAAGACAGGTTTTTATTTTTGTTAAACTTCAGTCACCTCTGTTCCTTGGCTTTTCCTTTCTCTTCCTAACTTCGGTCGAATGACTGGGTTGGAGGGGAAGGGAGGAGCTATTTATGCAGCTCTGCTGTGGAGCTCTTTGCCTCCTCCTGCTGACCAGGAGGCGATATTCCATAAGTAAGGATGAAATCCGTGGACTCGTCATATCATAAAAGAAATAAATTTATCAGGTAAGCATAAATTTTCTTTTTTAGTGTCATTGTGATATTTTAAATGCAACTCTGATTTGGGAGGCTATTGTGAATAAGGCAACTTTTATGAACTTTGCATAGCATATTTTAATAGTTTTAAGCATGTATTAGTGTTGACTCATACTCTGGTTCCTACAAATATATTTCAATGTGTTTATATATATATTATTAACTAATAAAAAAAAGAATTCAGGAATTTATAATAATTTTTTGTCTTAGTATATGCAATTTTTTATTGGGGGTTTATTTTAAAGAATAATTATTAAATATATTGTATTACAACCCGGCCATATACTGACACTACCCTTGGTACAAGAGGGTCAGTTTATTATGACCATAGACCTGAAGGATGCGTATCTGCATGTTCTCATTCACAGGAATCATCACAAGTACCTGAGATTTGCCTTTCTAGTGAAACACTTTCAGTTTGTAGCTCTTCTACTGTTTGGCCTTGCCACAGCTCCCAGAATTTTCTCAAAGGTTCTGGGGGCTCTCTTGGCAGTGATCAGGGCTCGGGGAATTGCAGTGGCGCCTTACCTGGATGACATATTGGTTCAGGCACCATCTTTTCAACAAGCAAACTCTCATATAGTGATCTTATTGTCTTTTCTACGTTCCCACTGATAGAAAGTGAATATGGAAAAGAGTTCCCTTGTTCCAGCTACAAGGGTGGTTTTCTTAGGAACCATAATAGATTCCCTGTATATGAAAATCTTTCTGTCAGAAGTCAGAAAATCTAAAATTCTCTCCTCTTGCCTCTCTCTACAGTCTACTGTTCCGCCATCAGTTGCTCAATGTATGGAGGTAATTGGTCTGATGGTTGCTTCCATGGCCATCATTCCCTTTGCTCGATTCCATTTGAGAGCTCTACAGCTATGTATGCTCAGACAATGGAATGGGGACCACTCAGATCTGTCTCAGAGGATGGATCTAGATCAGTCGAAGAGAGATTCTCTCCTGTGGGGGGTGTTCTCAGGAGCATCTATCTCGAGGCACATGCTTCTGGAGACCTTCCTGGGTCATTGTAACCACGGACGCCAGCTTGCAGGGCTGGGGAGCTGTCTGGGACTCGTTAACGGTGCAGGGTCTATGGACTCGGGAGGAGTCTGTTCTCCCCATAGATATCTTGGAGTTAAGAGCGATTTACAATGCTCCGATAGCGTGGCCTCAGTTGTCCTTAGCCCAGTTTTTCAGCTTCCAGCAGACAATATCACCTCAGTGGCTTACATCAACCACCAGGGAGGAACTCTGAGTTCCTTAGCCATGAAAGAGGTGGCTCGGATTATTCAGTGGGTGGAAGCCCACAATTGCCCACAATTGTTGTCTATCTGCCATCCACATTCCAGGGGTGGACAAGTGGATTTTCTGAGCAGACAAACTTTTCATCCCGGGGAGTGGACACTCCATCCG
This sequence comes from Bombina bombina, assembly GCF_027579735.1. Classification (NCBI taxonomy): domain Eukaryota; kingdom Metazoa; phylum Chordata; class Amphibia; order Anura; family Bombinatoridae; genus Bombina; species Bombina bombina. The sequence goes on along the minus strand of NC_069505.1, from coordinate 247,157,598 downwards.
GAAGTGTTCTCCAGGTTAACCCTCAAATGGGGGATGCCGGAGTTGGATCTGATGGCGTCTCGGCAGAACGCCAAGCTTCCGAGGTTCAAGGTCGAGAGATCCTTAGGCCGCCCTAATAGATGCTCTGACGGTACCTGTTTCCTCAGTTTGCTCTCCTTCCACAAGTCATTGCTTGTATCAAACAGGAGAAAGCATTGTTAATTCTAATAGCTCCTGCGTGGCCTCGCAGGACCTGGTATGCAGACCTAGTGAGGATGTCATCCCTTCCACCTTGGAGGCTGCCTCTGAGAAGGACCTTCTAATTCAGGGCCATTTCCTTCATCCAAATCTCTCTCGTTTATCTGAAACTGACTGCTTGGAGATTGAACGCTTAGTGTTGTCTAAGCGTGGTTTTTCTGAGTCGGTTATTGAGACCATAATTCAGTCTCGCAAACCTGTTACTAGAAAGATTTACCATAAGATATGGCGTAAATATTCTTATTGGTGGGAATCGAAGGGCTACTCACAATCAGTCCTGTCTTTAAGTCTGTTGCTCCTCCTTGGAGCCTTATCTTAGTTGTTAAGGTTTTGCAATAGGCTCCGTTTGAGCCCTTACATTCCATAGATATTAAGTTATCTTGGAAGGTTTTGTTTCTTGTTGCTATTTCTTCTACTCGGAGGGTCTCGGAGCTCTCAGCCCTGCTTATGATTCGCCTTATCTTATCTTTCATGCTGACAACGCGGTTCTTCGTACTAAGTTGTTTTTTTTTTCCTAAAGTGGTTTCTGGTAGAAATATTAACCAAGAAATTGTTGTTCCTTCTCTATGTCCTAATCCTCCTTCTCATAAGGAGCGTTTGTTGCACAACTTGGATGTTCCGCTTGCTGTAAAATTCAAGTGACTAAGGGCTTTCGTCAGTCCTTGTTTGTTTTTCTGGAAAGCTACTGCTACTTCTTTCTCTCTAATTGAGGAGTATGATCCGTTTTGCATATGAGACTGCTGGACAGCAGCCTCCTGAGAGAATAACTCATTCCACTAGGGCTGTTTCATCTTCTTGGACTTTCAAAAATGAAAATGAAGCTTCTGTAGAACAGATTTGTAAGGCTGCAACTTGGTCCTCTCTGCATACTTTTTCCAGATTTGATACTTTCCAGATTTTGATACTTTCCAGATTTGAATACTTTTTGAGGATTCTTTTGGGAGAAAGGTTCTTCAAGCGGTGGTGCCTTCTGTTTAGGTCTGCCTGTCTTGTTTTCCTTCCCTAGTTATCTGTGTCCTCTAGCTTGGGTATTGGTTCCCAACAGTAATTTATGTTGTTGTGGACTCACCATATCTTAGGAAAGAAAACAAAATTTATGCTTACCTGATGATAAATTTCTTTCTTTCTGGATATGGTGAGTCCACGACCCCACCCTTCAATTTAAGACAGTGTTTGACTAAACCTCAGGCGCCTCTACACCTTTGTGTTATTCCTTTTCCATTTCCCTTCGGTCGAATGACTGGGGATTGTGGGTAGGGGAGTGACACTTAACAGCTTTGTTGTGGTGCTCTTTGCCTCCTCCTGTTGGCCAGGAGTGATATTCCCAACATTAATTGATGTGGACTCACCATATCCGGAAAGTAAGACATTTATCAGGTAAGCATAAATTTTGTTGTGTGTATATGTGTATATATGTAAAAGAGGGAAGAGTGCGCCAACTTTTTTCACAGGTTTCAATAATTCTCTTTTGGATTGTTTTACCATTAAGATACACCAGAAGTCAAGTTTCACTACCTCTCAAAGCACACACTCTCTTTGTTTTTTCTATTGGGATATCCTCTATTTAATTTGGGGATCAACACGCACATTTTCATTCAAAAATATGTTCACATATTTTTCTGGATATCTTTTACATATTTTTTCAGATGTATTCTCATTTTTATTTTTAATTTTAATTTAATATTTAAATTCCACCATTAGTTTTTAAATCCACAGTTTTTATTGGAATTTTTTATTGAATTTTTCATTTTTTTTAACCCCCGGATTTGTCACTCTAACACACGGATTCAACACCACTAAGAAAGACTGTATATCACCTGCAACACCATCAGCCTTCCTCTAATAGAGTGAAGTTCTCTTTTTCTCCTTTTTTTTCCCCCCAACCTTAATTGAAGGAACTCAATAGGAACACCATTATATAAAGATAAGACTTTTATACACTGTATTTCAGCATCTATTTGTAACACATCTGTACATTGCCTCAGAGAGCAATATCCTGTGATTATCTTATTGTGACTAATATATTCTATTCTATTGTATTCATTGCATTTTAATATATTACTGTTTATATCTGTATCATGGATCCATGATGTTTTATACGTCTTAGACATTGCGACTGATTTTAAATTAATGTTTTAAATTTATGATCACAAATAAATAATAAATCCACTAGGGGACTTATGGTAGAGAGCCTAAGGTGCACCCACTAGCGCTTGGCCTACTAATACAATAAACTGTATGTATATATGTGTATGTATTTTATATATATATTGCAAAATGCTTCTCAGATATGTAGCTACACTTTCATCCTACTGCCAAGTTGTATTTAAAGGGACAGTATTCACTAATTTACAAATAACTACATGTAATAGACCCAATTATAAAGAATAGGCACATATGCTGATTTAGAAATCCAGTATAAAACCTTTTAAAAACTTACTTAGCAGCTCCCAATTTAGCACTGTTAATGAGGTTAGGCTGGGACACCCACTAAAAGGGGCTGAGAGCAGGCCCTCTCTCCACCCCCCTTCCCTGCATAATGAACCCATTATACAAACAGAAGCAATCGGAAGTCTGTAGACATCCGTATACATTTAAAACTTTGGGGCTTGGTTAGGAGTCTTAAAATCAGCACAATGTTATTTAAAAATAAGCAAAACTATACATTGTTACAAAAACACTCCTAGATGGGCTGTATAAATGCATCATCTACAAAACATTTATGCATAGAAACATCTAGTGTACAATGTCCCTTTAGTATAACTTTACCTTGTACAGCCACACAGACAAAGCAAATGCGCAGAGTTTCATTTAGTGGATTTAATACTCACAAGTTAATATCTCACAATCTCTTCATTCTGTTCCTACAATAGATTGTCAGCAGTAATTTCCTCTTGTGATCTGCTTTTAACTGAATAGATACAAGATACAATTATCTATTTTACATATTTCAGATTTTAATGAGTCTGAGACCGATTGTCTAATTTTCTTTCTTTTAAAAACCTCCCTTGAATGAATGGGCTGAGCGCTATATGATTGTACCATATAATTTCACATTCTACACTAAAGCATCTGGAAAGCTACCATTTGTCTGTAGTAACTCAATTTGTTCTGTAGCTGCATATTTCCATAAAATGTCCATTTTGCTCTGTGCCGTTTTGTATAAGGTACCTAGAGAGAAGAAACCTATCATTGCAACTAAAATTTTATTTTCTACTAAAGAATATTCTCACATAATTCAGTTAGAGAATTTCTGTTCAAGATAAAATAAATAAAGAATGAAAACTCTTTGATATTTTGTTAAAAATGTAATATTTAAGTAAATAAGAATCGGTGATTAAGAAGTGAACCAACTGGTCCAATAGCAAATGCTACTGGATAACTCTTTGAAAAATCATATTTTACAGATTTACTTGAGCATATATTTTCCGAAATCAAATTACTTTGTGTTTCCCTTAAGGCAAAAGGAATATGGTTTTCTTTAGTTTGCTGAACTTGAGTATTGATCCAAACAGCACATAACCTTTATATAATAGTTACTTGGTTTATGGGAGTGTTTGCACAGTGCGTGCGGTTAAACATGTTTAGTTTCTTTTTGGTCATTTGTATTTTCATGTAGTGAATTGTAAATCTGCAATGTCGAGTGTTTTAGCTCCTATTTTCATATATTTCTTTACTGTGGACCTGAAGCTAAACACTTTCATAATCTTACATTAGATAAAAGGGTTTCAAACCCCTTGTAGAGCAGGGCTGAACAAATCTGAGAGCCAGAAAAGCTATAGGGCTTGACCGATTTGGGAGCCTAGTGCTTTAATGGTGACTCTTGGGGATCAGAGGCAAAGGGACATAGCACTCAAATTAAATTTGCCATAAAATGTTGTGTTTTTTCCCTGTAACTCTGAAAATTGCCCCCCCCCCCCCCATTTTCAACAAGAAGTTGAAGTGCGCACCCAAGACTTCATATTACTAACCCTGCAACATTCTACACAGTGATTACTTGATCAGTCTGGAGCAGACTTTTTTTATAGGGTGTAGTTTGGCTTTTTACTCTAGGTGCGCAAAGTATAATTTATATTTTATTTGTGTGTATAATTGTGTAGTTTGCACTGCAGCCTATCTGGAAAGGACCAGGAAAAAACTATTTAAAAAGATAAATATCAAAAATGTTTATATGTTGTGTTTTTTTTTTTCTTTTTCTTTTTTTTTCTTTCACTAAAACATTTTATAGTGGATTTAGTTTTGAGGTTAATTTCACCCCTTACATTTATTTGCTTTTAAGCCATTTAAGAACTCATTTAATGTATTTATTTTGTATATGCTCTGCACAACACCTTGATTGGTGCATTTATAATACACACACACACACACACACACACACACACACACACACATATATATATATATATATATATATATATATATATATATATATATATATATATATATATATATATATATATGTATATATATATATATACGTGTATATATATATATATATATATATATATATATATATAGTATTCTTAAAGGGACACAAAACTGGTCCCATTAAAAACTAACATTACATACAAAACATACTTACCTTGCCAATCCTGCAAGAAATAAGTTAATTCAAACATTTGTAAAATTAACCCCCTTTTGCATCCCTTACCTTACTGCCCCCCCCCCGATCCGCCCGTTCTAGAAGCAGCATTTATGCCTTTACTCTCTAAAGATGCTGCTGCTGCAGCTTCCCATAAGGATAATTATGATGATTATTTAATGTGCTCTAGGTTTACATATTGATAAATATCTGACAAAACGCTTAACACATTCTGTTTTCTTTCAGAGGCCCGAGAGATAGTTTTAAAGGCTCAAATTTTAGCTGGTGGAAGAGGAAAAGGCGTCTTTGACAGTGGATTAAAAGGAGGCGTCCATCTGACTACTGAGTATGTTTGTTTGAAATTAAAATGATTCTATTATTCAAATGAAAACTCAAGTGAATGTATTTATAGGGTGTTAAGTTAATTGCACCGCAGTTTTTAAACTGCAACTTTTCAGCCAATCAGAAGTTCCTTTTTCAGTGTCATTTTAGACTCTATATAGCATTGCCCAAAGGGCAACTACAACATTTACTATAGGTCTTGAGTGCAAACACATTTTTGCCAGTTTACATTACAGCAAAACAATGACTCTGTACAATGCAATGATTTAATTTGTTCAGTTAACCATTTTGAAGGGGTGGGGGGGAATTTATGTTGAATGTCCCTTTAATTATCTGGCTTTAACAAATAGTAGCTTTTCAGCTGCATATGAACTTATTCCTATGTTGTTTTTGCAGCCCCAACAAGGTAGGCACTCTTGCCAAGCAGATGATAGGATACCATCTTACCACAAAGCAAACTGCAAAAGAAGGTGTCAAAGTCAACAAGGTGGGTGTTTTATTACTGACGTTTAGTGCCAATCATTGATTCCCTTTCCTTATTTGTCAGTTTATTTCCCTTGCTGCGCTTATTGATCATTTCTGTTTCTTTCTATCCCATAAAGAGTGCTGCTCACCAGTGGAAGAGACCTAGTGGTGTCGCACACCAAAAGCATGTAGTATACTCTTCCAACATGCCCTTAAAGTACAAGCCAGAGCCCATATACAAGGAAATTCTTACTAAAGTCTCCTATTTTTAGAGATACAGCAGATTATGCATAAAAAGGTTGAAATTTACTGTTGGTGTTGTTTTTTTTTTTTTAATATTTTTATTGAGGTTAATAAAGAGAAAATAATAACATACATTATCCAAAGCCAGCATTGTCATACTCATATAGATTATACAAACAATAATATCCATATATATGATAGCAAACCAAAGGCACCTACAGTTCTATGAAATAAAATTGCGCTCAATTACAGCTAAAAATTAAGGAGTACACTGGCATTACAAAACTTATACACAAACAGATTTCTTTTGCATGATGTACCGAGTCCACTGATTCATCCTAACTTGTGGGATATTGTCCTTCCTGACAGGAAGTAGCAAAGAGAGCACCACAGCAGAGCTGTCTATATAGCTCCCCCCTTAACTCCACCCCCCCAGTCATTCTCTTTGCTGGCTCTAAGCAGGAAGAGTAAAGAGAAGAGGTGTTAGTTTTATTTTATCTTCAATCAAGTGTTTGTTATTTTTAAATGGTACCGGTGTTGTACTATTTACTCTCAGGCAGGACATAGATGAAGATTTCTGCCTGGAGGATGATGATCTTAGCATTTGTAACTAAGGTCCACTGCTGTTCCCACAGAAGCTGAGGAGTACAGGAAAACTTCAGTGTGAGGAACGGTTTCTTGCTATACAGCAATGAGGTATGTTCAGTCATATTTTCTGCAGAGACTGTGTTAACTCAGAAAGGCTGACAGTGTCCCCATTAGTGGAAGGGGAAGCAGTAATCCTAGTGTTATCAGAGGTTTTTACTAGCTTGCATAAAGGGTCCAGCTGGCTTCGGCCAGATTCATCAGGTTTCAGTCGGACAACATCACGACTGTGGCTTATATCAATTATCAGGGCGGAACAAAGCGTTCCTTAGCGATGATAGAGGTCTCAAGGATAATCCAATGGGCAGAGGCTCACTCTTGCCATCTGTCAGCGCTCTATATCCCAGGTGTAGAGAACTGGGAGGCAGATTTTCTAAGTCGTCAGACTTTTCATCCGGGGGAGTGGGAACTCCATCCGGAGGTGTTTGCTCAGCTGGTTCGGCTATGGGGCACACCAGAGTTGGATCTGATGGCGTCTCGTCAGAACGGCAAACTTCCTTGTTACGGCTCCAGGTCAAGGGATCCTCAGGCTGTACTGATAGATGCTCTAGCAGTACCCTGGTCGTTCAACCTGGCTTATGTGTTTCCACCTTTCCCTCTCCTTCCACGTCTGATTGCCAGAATCAAACAGGAGAGAGCATCGGTGATTTTGATAGCGCCTGCGTGGCCACGCAGGGCTTGGTATGCAGACCTGGTGGACATGTCATCCCTTCCACCATGGTCTTTGTCATTGAGACAGGACCTTCTGATTCAAGGTCCATTCAAGCATCCAAATCTAATTTCTCTGCAACTGACTGCTTGGAGATTGAATGCTTGATTCTATCAAAGCGGGGTTTCTCTGAGTCGGTCATAAATACCTTGATTCAGGCTCGAAAGCCTGTTACCAGGAAAATTTATCATAAGATATGGCATAAATATCTTTTTCTCCAACATAGGTGTGTCCGGTCCACGGCGTCATCCTTACTTGTGGGATATTCTCTTCCCCAACAGGAAATGGCAAAGAGCCCAGCAAAGCTGGTCACATGATCCCTCCTAGGCTCCGCCCACCCCAGTCATTCTCTTTGCCGTTGTACAGGCAACATCTCCACGGAGATGGCTTAGAGTTTTTTAGTGTTTAACTGTAGTTTTTCATTATTCAATCAAGAGTTTGTTATTTTCAAATAGTGCTGGTACGTACTATTTACTCAGAAACAGAAAAGAGATGAAGAATTCTGTTTGTATGAGGAAAATGATTTTAGCAACCGTAACTAAAATCCATGGCTGTTCCACACAGGACTGTTGAGAGCATTAACTTCAGTTGGGGGAACAGTTTGCAGTCCTTTGCTGCTTGAGGTATGACACATTCTAACAAGACGATGTAATGCTGGAAGCTGTCATTTTCCCTATGGGATCCGGTAAGCCATGTTTATTACGATTGTAAATAAGGGCTTCACAAGGGCTTATTTAGACTGTAGACATTTTTTGGGCTAAATCGATTGATATTAACACTTATTTAGCCTTGAGGAATCATTTATTCTGGGTATTTTGATATAATTATATCGGCAGGCACTGTTTTAGACACCTTATTCTTTAGGGGCTTTCCCAAAGCATAGGCAGAGTCTCATTTTCGCGCCGGTGTTGCGCACTTGTTTTTGAGAGGCATGGCATGCAGTCGCATGTGAGAGGAGCTCTGATACTGATAAAAGACTTCTGAAGGCATCATTTGGTATCGTATTCCCCTTGGGTTTGGTTGGGTCTCAGCAAAGCAGATACCAGGGACTGTAAAGGGGTTAAAGCTTAAAACGGCTCCGGTTCCGTTATTTTAAGGGTTAAAGCTTCCAAAATTGGTGTGCAATATTTTCAAGGCTTTAAGACACTGTGGTGAAAGTTTGGTGAATTTTGAACAATTCCTTCATGTTTTTTCGCAATTGCAGTAATAAAGTGTGTTCAGTTTAAAATTTAAAGTGACAGTAACGGTTTTATTTCAAAACGTTTTTTGTACTTTCTTATCAAGTTTATGCCTGTTTAACATGTCTGAACTACCAGATAGACTGTGTTCTGAATGTGGGGAAGCCAGAATTCCTATTCATTTAAATAAATGTGATTTATGTGATAATGACAATGATGCCCAAGATGATTCCTCAAGTGAGGGGAGTAAGCATGGTACTGCATCATTCCCTCCTTCGTCTACACGAGTCTTGCCCACTCAGGAGGCCCCTAGTACATCTAGCGCGCCAATACTCCTTACTATGCAACAATTAACGGCTGTAATGGATAATTCTGTCAAAAACATTTAGCCAAAATGAACCCTTGTCAGCGTAAGCGTGGATGCTCTGTTTTAGTTACTGAAGAGCATGACGACGCTGATATTAATATCTCTGAAGGGCCCCTAACCCAATCTGAGGGAGCCAGGGAGGTTTTGTCTGAGGGAGAAATTACTGATTTAGGGAACATTTCTCAGCAGGCTGAATCTGATGTGATTACTTTTAAATTTAAATTGGAACATCTCCGCATTTTGCTTAAGGAGGTATTATCCACTCTGGATGATTGTGAAAATTTGGTCATCCCAGAGAAACTATGTAAAATGGACAAGTTCCTAGAGGTGCCGGGGCTCCCAGAAGCTTTTCCTATACCCAAGCGGGTGGCGGACATTGTTAATAAAGAATGGGAAAGGCCCGGTATTCCTTTCGTCCCTCCCCCCATATTTAAAAAATTGTTTCCTATGGTCGACCCCAGAAAGGACTTATGGCAGTCAGTCCCCAAGGTCGAGGGAGCGGTTTCTACTTTAAACAAACGCACCACTATTCCCATAGAGGATAGTTGTGCTTTCAAAGATCCTATGGATAAAAAATTAGAAGGTTTGCTTAAAAAGATGTTTGTTCAGCAGGGTTACCTTCTACAACCCATTTCATGCATTGTCCCTGTCACTACAGCCGCATATTTCTGGTTTGATGAACTGATTAAGGTGCTCGATAGTGACTCTCCTCCTTATGAGGAGATTATGGACAGAGTCAATGCTCTCAAATTGGCTAATTCTTTCACTCTAGACGCCTCTTTGCAATTGGCTAAGTTAGCGGCTAAGAATTCTGGGTTTGCTATTGTGGCGCGCAGAGCGCTTTGGTTGAAATCTTGGTCGGCTGATGCGTCTTCCAAGAACAAGCTACTAAACATTCCTTTCAAGGGGAAAACGCTGTTTGGTCCTGACTTGAAAGAGATTATCTCTGATATCACTGGGGGTAAGGGCCATGCCCTTCCTCAGGATCGGCCTTTTAAGGCAAAAAATAGACCTAATTTTCGTCCCTTTCGTAAAAACGGACCAGCCCAAGGTGCTACGTCCTCTAAGCAAGAGGGTAATACTTCTCAGGCCAAGCCAGCTTGGAGACCAATGCAAGGCTGGAACAAGGGAAAGCAGGCAAAGAAACCTGCCACTGCTACCAAGACAGCATGAAATATCGGCCCCCGATCCGGGACCGGATCTGGTGGGGGGCAGACTCTCTCTCTTCGCTCAGGCTTGGGCAAGAGATGTTCTGGATCCTTGGGCGCTAGAAATAGTCTCCCAGGGTTATCTTCTGGAATTCAAGGGACTTCCCCCAAGGGGAAGGTTCCACAGGTCTCAGTTGTCTTCAGACCACATAAAAAGACAGGCGTTCTTACATTGTGTAGAAGACCTGTTAAAAATGGGAGTGATTCATCCTGTTCCATTGAGAGAACAAGGGATGGGGTTCTACTCCAATCTGTTCATAGTTCCCAAAAAAGAGGGAACGTTCAGACCAATCCTAGATCTCAAGATCTTAAACAAATTTCTCAAGGTCCCATCTTTCAAGATGGAAACCATTCGAACTATCCTTCCTTCCATCCAGGAAGGTCAATTCATGACCACGGTGGATTTAAAGGATGCGTATCTACATATTCCTATCCACAAGGAACATCATCGGTTCCTAAGGTTTGCATTCCTGGACAAACATTACCAGTTCGTGGCGCTTCCTTTCGGATTAGCCACTGCTCCAAGGATTTTCACAAAGGTACTAGGGTCCCTTCTAGCTGTGCTAAGACCAAGGGGCATTGCAGTTGTACCTTACCTGGACGACATTCTGATTCAAGCGTCGTCCCTCCCTCGAGCAAAGGCTCACACGGACATCGTCCTGGCCTTTCTCAGATCGCACGGCTGGAAAGTGAACGTGGAAAAGAGTTCTCTATCCCCGTCAACAAGGGTTCCCTTCTTGGGAACAATTATAGACTCCTCAGAAATGAGGATTTTTCTAACAGAGGCCAGAAAGACAAAGCTTCTGGACTCTTGTCGAATACTTCATTCCGTTCCTCTTCCTTCCGTAGCTCAGTGCATGGAAGTGATCGGGTTGATGGTAGCGACAATGGACATAGTTCCTTTTGCGCGCATTCATCTAAGACCATTACAACTGTGCATGCTCAGTCAGTGGAATGGGGACTATACAGACTTGTCTCCAAAGATACAAGTAAATCAGAGGACCAGAGACTCACTCCGTTGGTGGCTGTCCCTGGACAACCTGTCACGAGGGATGACATTCCACAGACCAGAGTGGGTCATTGTCACGACCGACGCCAGTCTGATGGGCTGGGGCGCGGTCTGGGGATCCCTGAAAGCTCAGGGTCTTTGGTCTCGGGAAGAATCTCTTCTACCGATAAATATTCTGGAACTGAGAGCGATATTCAATGCTCTCAAGGCTTGGCCTCAGCTAGCGAGGACCAAGTTCATACGGTTTCAATCAGACAACATGACGACTGTTGCGTACATCAACCATCAGGGGGGAACAAGGAGTTCCCTAGCGATGGAAGAAGTGACCAAGATTATTCTATGGGCGGAGTCTCACTCCTGCCACCTGTCTGCTATCCACATCCCGGGAGTGGAAAATTGGGAAGCGGATTTTCTGAGTCGTCAGACATTGCATCCGGGGGAGTGGGAACTCCATCCGGAAATCTTTGCCCAAGTCACTCAACTTTGGGGCATTCCAGACATGGATCTGATGGCCTCTCGTCAGAACTTCAAAGTTCCTTGCTACGGGTCCAGATCCAGGGATCCCAAGGCGGCTCTAGTGGATGCACTAGTAGCACCTTGGACCTTCAAACTAGCTTATGTGTTCCCGCCGTTTCCTCTCATCCCCAGGCTGGTAGCCAGGATCAATCAGGAGAGGGCGTCGGTGATCTTGATAGCTCCTGCGTGGCCACGCAGGACTTGGTATGCAGATCTGGTGAATATGTCATCGGCTCCACCTTGGAAGCTACCTTTGAGACGAGACCTTCTTGTTCAGGGTCCGTTCGAACATCCGAATCTGGTTTCACTCCAGCTGACTGCTTGGAGATTGAACGCTTGATTTTATCGAAGCGAGGTTTCTCAGATTCTGTTATCGATACTCTTGTTCAGGCCAGAAAGCCTGTAACTAGAAAGATTTACCACAAAATTTGGAAAAAATATATCTGTTGGTGTGAATCTAAAGGATTCCCTTGGGACAAGGTTAAGATTCCTAGGATTCTATCCTTCCTTCAAGAAGGATTGGAAAAAGGATTATCGGCAAGTTCCCTGAAGGGACAGCTTTCTGCCTTGTCGGTGTTACTTCACAAAAAACTGGCAGCTGTGCCAGATGTTCAAGCCTTTGTTCAGGCTCTGGTTAGAATCAAGCCTGTTTACAAACCTTTGACTCCTCCTTGGAGTCTCAATCTAGTTCTTTCAGTTCTTCAGGGGGTTCCGTTTGAACCCTTACATTCCGTTGATATTAAGTTATTATCTTGGAAAGTTTTGTTTTTAGTTGCAATTTCTTCTGCTAGAAGAGTTTCAGAATTATCTGCTCTGCAGTGTTCTCCTCCTTATCTGGTGTTCCATGCAGATAAGGTGGTTTTACGTACTAAACCTGGTTTTCTTCCAAAAGTTGTTTCTAACAAAAACATTAACCAGGAGATTATCGTACCTTCTCTGTGTCCGAAACCAGTTTCAAAGAAGGAACGCTTGTTGCACAATTTGGATGTTGTTCGCGCTCTAAAATTCTATTTAGATGCTACAAAGGATTTTAGACAAACATCTTCCCTGTTTGTTGTTTTTTCAGGTAAAAGGAGAGGTCAAAAAGCAACTTCTACCTCTCTCTCTTTTTGGATTAAAAGCATCATCAGATTGGCTTACGAGACTGCCGGACGGCAGCCTCCCGAAAGAATCACGGCTCATTCCACTAGGGCTGTGGCTTCCACATGGGCCTTCAAGAACGAGGCTTCTGTTGATCAGATATGTAGGGCAGCGACTTGGTCTTCACTGCACACTTTTACCAAATTTTACAAGTTTGATACTTTTGCTTCTTCTGAGGCTATTTTTGGGAGAAAGGTTTTGCAAGCCGTGGTGCCTTCCATTTAGGTGACCTGATTTGCTCCCTCCCTTCATCCGTGTCCTAAAGCTTTGGTATTGGTTCCCACAAGTAAGGATGACGCCGTGGACCGGACACACCTATGTTGGAGAAAACAGAATTTATGTTTACCTGATAAATTTCTTTCTCCAACGGTGTGTCCGGTCCACGGCCCGCCCTGGTTTTTTAATCAGGTCTGATAATTTATTTTCTTTAACTACAGTCACCACGGTACCATATGGTTTCTCCTATGCTATTATTCCTCCTTAACGTCGGTCGAATGACTGGGGTGGGCGGAGCCTAGGAGGGATCATGTGACCAGCTTTGCTGGGCTCTTTGCCATTTCCTGTTGGGGAAGAGAATATCCCACAAGTAAGGATGACGCCGTGGACCGGACACACCGTTGGAGAAAGAAATTTATCAGGTAAACATAAATTCTGTTTTTGGTGCGAATCCAAAGGCTTCTCCTGTAGTAAAATCAGGATTCCTAGGATTTTGTCTTTTCTCCAAGAGGGATTGGAGAAAGGATTATCAGCTAGTTCCCTAAACGGACAGATATCTGCTCAGTCTATTTTGTTGCACAACCGTCTGACAGATGTTCCAGACGTTCAGGCTTTTTGTCAGGCTTTAGTTAGAATTAAGCCTGTGTTTAAACCTATTGCTCCGCCATGGAGTCTAAATTTAGTTCTTAGAGTTCTTCAGGGGGTTCCGTTTGAACCCATGCATTCCATAGATATTAAGCTTTTATCTTGGAAAGTTTTGTTCCTAGTTGCTATCTCTTCAGCTCGAAGAGTTTCTGAACTATCTGCATTACAATGTGACTCTCCTTTTCTGGTGTTCCATGCTGATAAGGTGGTTTTGCGTACCAAGCCTGGGTTCCTACCTAAGGTTGTTACTAACAGGAATATAAATCAAGAAATTGTTGTTCCTTCTCTGTGTCCTAATCCTTCTTGTAAGAAGGAACGTCTGTTGCACAACTTGGACGTGGTTCGTGCTTTGAAATTTTATTTGCAGGCAACCAAAGATTTTCGTCAAACATCTTCTTCTTTGTTTGTTGTATATTCTGGAAAGCGTAGGGGTCAAAAGTCTACGGCGACTTCTCTTTCCTTTTGGCTGAAAAGCATCATCCGTTTGGCTTATGAGACTGCTGGAGAGCAGCCTCCTGAAAGGATTACAGCTCATTCTACTAGAGTGGTAGCTTCCACATGGGCTTTTAAAAATGATGCTTCTGTTGAAAAGATTTGTAAGGCTGCGACTTGGTCGTCGCTTCATACCTTTTCAAAATTTTATAAATTTGATACTTTGGCTTCTTCGGAGGCTATTTTTGGGAGAAAGGTTTTGCAAGCATTGGTTCCTGTCTTGTCCCTCCCTTCATCCGTGTCCTAAAGGTTTGGTATTGGTATCCCACAAGTTAGGATGAATCCGTGGACTCGGTACATCATGCAAAGAAAACAAAATTTATGCTTACCTGATAAATTTCTTTCTTTTGCGATGTACCGAGTCCACGGCCCGCCCTGTCTATTCAAGACAGACAGTATTTTTTTTATGTAAACTTCAGTCACCTCTGCACCTTATAGTTTCTCCTTTTCTTCCTTGGCCTTCGGTCGAATGACTGGGGGGTGGAGTTAAGGGGGGAGCTATATAGACAGCTCCGCTGTGGTGCTCTCTTTGCTACTTCCTGTCAGGAAGGACAATATCCCACAAGTTAGGATTAATCCGTGGACTCGGTACATCGCAAAAGAAAGAAATTTATCAGGTAAGCATAAATTTTGTTTTCTTTGCATGATGTACCGAGTCCACGGATTCATCCTAACTTGTGGGATACCAATACCAAACCTTTAGGACACGGATGAAGGGAGGGACAAGACAGGAAATTTTGTTTTTACTGTATATTAAGCAAACTTTGTTTAGATATACTATACCTATGGGCTATAGGCACCTGCACATATGGAATAATAAGTAGAAAACCTCATTTTCACTTAAAGATAGGGGGGGATATCAATACCTAATATAATACAACCTATATGTAGGAAATTAGGAATTATTTCCGCAGTTAAACCAGTAAACTGGGGGGGGGGGGGGGGGGAGCTAGCAATATTATGATGTCATAATTGCTTTTTAACAGAGCAACAGATTAGGCATAATTCTAAAATATTAGTGAGACAAGGGTGGTGTAACATAACAGACTTAAAGCTGACTAGTATACCTTGTAAAAACATACAAACAAGAGCATATCCTGTACCTAGATACATCTGGACCTAATCTGAAGGGATATATGGGAGAAGGTGTCAGGGAAGTGTGACAGCTAAAGCTAATAAACCAAAACTACGACTAGTAGTAAAATAAGGTTTCAGCACCTGATGTAATTTTAAACTACTAAATCTTATACTTTAACATAATCGATGGGATATCTTGGGTTGAAAAGGGTACCATATTACGTGTGCAGCAGTAATAGCACGAGGATGCACTGTGGGGTCATCTATAAAGTAGTACATGTATTCTTTAGTTACTAGCATTAATTCTATTATCAACCTGTCTCACTGCCTCGGCCACGGGCAGCAATTCACTAAAAGAATAGCGTGCTCTAACACTAAATGTCCTCGCAATGTTCCCTTCCTTAATCACGTAATTAACACATAAACCTTGAGATATGAAATTCAGTAGTCATAATAAAAAAAAAAAATCAACATAGTAGTAAGCTGTATAAACAATTAAAAATAATCTAGCATAGACTAAATGAAAACTTGAGATATTTTAGTCACTTAACTATAATTGTCCTGGTTTGAGTCCCATCAGAGGCTTAAAGTCCATGCCAGATTGAACCAAGCATTGTCCCTTCGATTCACACTTTAGCCCATGTCTGTCACCTCTATAAGAGAAGGGGCAGTAATAAGGGGGAACAGAACGACCTCATATTTCGGCCAAACAGAATGTAAGTTTAAAGAAAGATGTAAACCTTTTGGCTCCACGCTCTGGTCTATTTGTAGAGCAGGAACTGTGTGACAAAGCTCAGCACGATACACTGATGCCCACATCTGCGGGGTATATGAGGTTGTTTTGCTCACTGTACAAATGGTAAGATCCTCCTGCGTCTGCTCAACAACTAAAGCAGTTATAGATGCTTGCGATTCTTGCATAGTAATTTGCGGTACCGGGACCACTCGTCGATCCTCCACATCAGCCAACCCAGGATCTCTCTGACATTGTGAGCTCCCGATTGAGCCCGACACCGCCACTAAGGCACCTCTACTGCAGTGTGCCACAAAATCGCTCAGTGTCATCTCCGGAGGCACAACAGACCTGGACTGATAGCAAAATAAGTCCTGACAAGCCGACATGAACAAATTCTTCATGCTGTGAATATAGTCATCCAGGATCCGGGACAGTTCCTCTTCACAGCTTAAAGCCATCTTTTAGAGCCACGTGGAGATAGCTGTAGCCCCCAAACTTTGTATAGTTATAAGCAATAAAATCCTAGTTGAAAAAAAAGGGAATGTTCTTTCTTCAGCACAAATGGCTGGGTAAACTGACAGGTCAGAATAGTTGTAGGGGTAGGGAAAGGTATAGGCCACTCCAAGGCCTCTGCTGCGTACCTTCCCTAATCAGGTCTGCTCGTTCTTGTTATTCTAAAGAAGTTGTGTAGAACAGTTCCTTAAGGTGTAATAACCACAAATCACACCCAAGGGAATAGGGTCTGTAGATCTCAGAAAGGATAAACAGCAGTTAATAGCAACTTCAGTGTGGAGCACAAGCTAACAGCAGCCATCTTAGTCGGTGGTTGGACACGCCCCCCTGTTGGTGTTGTTTTTTCCCCATATTTACAGGTGATTTGACTGGTATCAAACATGTATACTACAGGACATGTTTCCCTTTCCTAATAATCATTGTGTGCAAAATAAGACTGTACTTTGGGTACTATTCCATCAAACAATCACAGATTATTTTTTTTACTTTGTTCTGTGAGTGCATGTCTTTCTTTGTCCTTTATGTTTATCAAGTTACGGAGAGACCACGTTAACTCCTTGCACACCCCCTAGATGTATGTGACCCTACCTCACTGTTGAGGTCTAGAGGCCTGATTGTAGTTCCTTGTTTAGAAGAGAATTGCCTGATATTTTGGGCCCGGACTGGCTCTCATGGTCATTCTGATATTCTACTGGGGATTTCTCCTCTAACTGGCTTAATGAGCTTAAAGAGAAGTATAAAAATTTTTTCTAGCTTTGTCTATCCTCTGATTCCACTTGTTTCTCCCTTATTTATGGGTTGAGCAGATGGATATACAGGTCTAATTTGAAATCTGCATGGGTGCATTTCAGTTTTAAATAGAAACATTTTTGCAGTATAATATATGTGGACACACCTGACCATCACACCTACATGAGCTTGTTGGACATCCCATTCCAAAACCATGGGCATTAAAAAGAGGTTCCCAACTCCCCTTGCGGCCATAACAGCCACAACTCTATTGGATTTTGCAGTGGGTTTGTAAGACTTTGTACACTTTTAGCCAAAAGAGCATTTGTGAGGTAAGGCACAGATGGTGAACAAGAAGGATCCAAAGTTCTGATTCATCCATGGGGTTGAGGTCAGGGCTCTGTGCAGGCAACTCGAGTTAATCCACACCAAACTACTCATACCGTGTCTTAATGGATCTTGCTTTGTGCACAGGGGCACAGTCATGCTGGAACAGGAAAAGGAGAAACTGTTGACACAATGTTGGAAGCACCCAGTTGTCTAAAATGTCTTTGCATTCTTTAGCATAATTCCAGAGAACACGTCCAGTGGCCGCATGTTTTACACCACTCCAGAGAACATGTTTTCTTTTCTCAAGTGTTGGCATGCTTTACACCACTCCAGACAAAATATTTCCTTTTCTCCAGTGGTGGTGTGTTTTACACTTCTCCAGAGAACACTTTTCCTTTTCTCCAGTGGCGGCATGCTTTACGCCACTCCAGAGAACACGTTTCCTTTTTTCCATTAGTAGCATGTGTTACACCACTCCAGAATACACATTTCCTTTTTCTCCAGTTGTGACTGTTGTTTTTCCTAGTCACCTGTACTTAACAATAACATTGTACAGTTGACTGGGGCAGAAATTTCACAAACTGTCTTGTGGCAAAGGTGACATCCTTTGACAATGCCTTGTTTAAAGTCACTGACCTTTCAGGTTTCATTGCCATGCCTTCTCAGATTGTCAGCAGTGGTTTCTACGGCACAAAATAAGTCTTCACTCCAGAGAACACGTTTTATTTTTCTCCAGTAGCGGCGTGCTTTACACCACTCCAAAGAACGTTTCCTTTTTCTTCTTAAACAGGAAGAGTTCACAGCTGCATTCATTACTTTTGGGAATTCAGAACCTGGCGACCAGGAGGAGGCAAAGACACCCCAGCCAAAGGCTTCAAATACCTCCCCCACTTCCCTTATCCCCAATCATTCTTTGCCTTTTCATCACAGGAGTGTCAGAAGTTAGAGTTAAGCCTCTTATGGAGGGTAGTACTCTTCGAAATGGGACTGGAGTTTTAAGTAGTCCTGTCAGCCTCTCAGTGAGAGCATGGATGAAGGTTAGAGTCCGGAGATGCAGGGAGAGTCTTTCTGCGAAACCATCCTGACTCATATTAATAGTTCCTTGGCAATCGGCGTTGACGAGTTTCACTGCCTGCCTTTGTTCACTCAAGTCCATTTCAGAAGCAAGGCTACTATCTGTCACACATGAAGGGCCGTGTTCCTGTTCCACGGCATAGACTCCAGTAAGATCGTTTAATTTTACTTCATTATGTGAATGTGATAACATAAAGGTAGGGTCCCAGTGGGACTCCTTTTATCTTAAAATAAGGAATCATGGGTTAATATCCCCTAACGGGGGTTATTGAACAGGGGGACTTTAATCATGTTTGTTATGTGGTTCTATCCGCTGATGTGTAGTAATACTTTAGGCTCATAGCTTTTCGGAACATTAACGGCCTTATCGTGCGATCTTTGGATTTGCACACTATTTTATGACTTACACGGTGCACCTCATGACCGGGTGCAGTTGCCTTGCTTTTTCACTTCCGTATGCTGACCGTGTGGTTACAGTCTGCTCGTGGGTTGTCTGGTTCACAGGAGGTGGTGAGTGCCCCAGCCATTGGGGGTGTAAAGAAGCTGTCCGTTACCGTTTGTCATTTTTGTAATCCCATGATGGAGGATTCTGACTTTTTAGACACGTATGTCTCCAATGCGGAGAATGCGTCTTGTGATGAATATGAAATGGCCCGGGTTATCCATGCCCATCAGTTATGTTCCGATTGCCATTCCGGAGTACTCTCTTCTCCCTATTCAGGGTCCTCAGAGTGCGTTGAGCCATCTGCCCTGAGGATGCTAGGTCCTGCGAGGTGTGTGCCCCAGAAACTCCATTTGCCATGCATGCAGGTGTCTCTTTGGTCATTACTCCTTCTACGGAAGGTGGTCTATTTCCTCCAGAGGTTTACGGTACGGTTCAGCATGGCCATATCTGAGGCCTTGGCGCATTTGTATCTCCAAGTGAAATCTTTCTAAGATACTGTCCGTGTTCTGTCAACCAGGGCCTGCTGGGCAGGGCATTGCCCGATTCAGTTAGGCGTCCTGCGGAAGCGGGGGCCTCTGAAGCTTCAGGGCCCCCAACTTTGGGGCCGGAATCGATCCGGCAAGGGATAATTTTGCTTTCCGCTATAGGTTGGCTTGTCTTCGTGTCCTACTAAGACATGTTTTGGTGTTGCTAGAGGATCCCAGTCCTAGTGGGTCGAGGGATTTGAGGCCTTAGATGCCGGATGGCAACCTGGATAGACTGTTGGGGATCAAGCTAATCTCCTTGTCTCTGTTTTTTCTTTATTTTATGTATCGGTTCCAGTTCTGAGCTTTAGTGAAGGGGGCCTTCTGATCGGCTGGTGCGGTTGGGCGTAACTTTTTTCCCTTGGGTGTTCCTTCGGAAATTGCGCACTTTGGTTAAGTCTGAGGTTATGTTTCTAGTTCATATTATCAAGCCTTCGGGAACTTAGACAGATTCTGGGGTGCTCTTGTACCAGACAGGTAACTGGTTGGGCGCTGTCTACCGTTTATTGGGTTAATGTCACCCTCGTGGTGCTGATTAGCCTGTCGGCTTTATAAAAATAAAAAATAAGAGATATCTCTTAAGGCCTAGTGTTATGGATTCCGGACTCTGATCCTACGAAGTTTAGGGCCTGGGCCGTAGATCCAACGCTTCTGATAGAAAGACTGTCGTCTTCTCCAGATAAGAACTGCCCCTTGTCTTACCATGGTCTTTTGATTCTCGGGTGCTTCCTGTCAATCTTATTGCAGATCTAGCCTTCGGGCTTGAGGGTAGGAGGTCTGGGGTCAGTTACAGTCTTTTTGACTGTCTGAGGTCAGGAAACTGACCATTTAGGCTTTTAGCGTGGGGTCAGGTCATCTGGCCTGTCTACATTGATTAGCTTGTGATCCAAGAGTACTGGTGGCCCTTTCCTAAACCAGTTGGGAGTTCTTCTTTTTTTTTTTTTTTTTTTTTTTAAATGATTTTTATTGAGGGTCCAACATATACCAAAACAAAATTCGGTTAGCATAGTGAATCAAAATACATACATTAAATAATAGGTCACATAACATAGATGTTAAGTTACATAGAATCCTATATAATGTTAAATCCCTTAGAATAGCAATTCCAATCAATTCCTAGACAGAAAGAACAATTGGATGCATGACATTTGGGAAGCAAACCTAAACTACCCTCTTTTTTACCCTCAAGTATTGCTGGGACCACTTTTGGGCTCCAATGGATTTGGTTTGCTTATCAGAGGATTTTTAAATAGCACAGGCCACTTTCGGGCCTGCACTCGACTTTCTCCTTCACATGTCTATCAGGACCCGGGGTAGGTCCATACGGCCAATACAACGACTGAAGGAGGACATATAAAATAATATGATATAGATTCATAATGAATACTGTGGTGTTAACTAATAAAAAGTGATAATAGCACGTAGATGCAAGCAGCGAAGGTTAAGGACTGATATGCTAGACTCTTAGCCAATAACATCATTACATCCTACCTAGTTTCAAAGAGATAAAGACTGTAAAGGCTAAGATTACCTATGATTCATGTTTATACCTCAGATTTATCAGATTCTACATTTGGTCCTGCCCAAGCTTCGCCCTGTCTTCTGTGTCAGCCAGAGCTATTAATAAAGTTTTGTTCCCTTAAGTACATAGGAGACATAAAAAAGCATTATAACTAGAAATTGCGAGCATCAAGCATAATCCCAACAGTTATAGCACTTTCAATAGCTTTTTGCATATCTAAACAAGATATAATATCTAGAGGGGACCATCTTAATATTTTGGAAATAATCTAATTATAAAATGTATATGGCAGAGGGTATCAGCAATCCGCATAGTGTAAATGCTGTTGGGTAACTTTTAGCAGGCAAGGGCTCTGCTAAGATCTGTGCACATCTGTCTTTTAATATATTTAGCTGGGGCAGTTCAATGGCAACAGTATAATTGTCCAACATAGTAGTGACCCACCTCGTGGTTCCCAACCGCCATCTAGTCGGCTGAAGCATACAGACAGATAAATGTCAATAATAACAGAAAAGGTTTAGACCCCAACAATCATATCAAAATACAGATACTCCCCTCACAAATAAACATATTAACTTGTAACATGCGCGCTGGGATAACTGCTGCTTTCAAAGATAAGGATTTTTACTCAGGATATGTCACGTAGAAGAAATGACATATATAAAAAAGTCTGTAGAGCTAACCTACAGCTTGTCCTCGTAGATTGGGTCTCATAAGTCTGATCTTTCAGGCTAGAGAGCCGTCATTTAGGGTTATGAGGCCAAAGTACTCGAAAACAAGTCACATAAATAAAGATAAGTTTATCCTATGCCGGTTCGAGTAGTGAATAGTTCAGCCGGACCATGCTGCTGCAAAAGTGGTTCAGGGAGAACCCTACAGCCGTCTAAGTCAATGTCATACAAAAAGTCTCCTTCAGTTCGGCAGTCAGACCGAACCCTCAACTGACCCATCGCCGCAGCTGCAGAACACTCCCTCCAGACATGGAAGCCGTTATCGATTTCCCACAGCAAGCCAGTCGCATCTCTCCTTTCCGGGATCAAGACAGGTCTCCAGGAACCCGCAAGGTCCACCTTCTCAGCTTCACTTTGCGTTGCAGGTTTCGTTACCCCCTCCTCCACAGGCCCGGAAACCTCCACTCGCAAATGTGTACTATCCATGAGATACTGGAGGTGGTCAAATATTTTACACATCTGGAGCTCAAAGTCGATCATAAGAGCCTGTATAGTCGCGTAGTCTGCCTCCATTTTGAGGTTGTTGCGATGAGATTGTGAGTCTACCTCCACAGGCCTAGTTCCCCGGGAGGGGGTGCCGGAATCTCCCTTTAACTATCTGCAGTATGCTGCGTGGAAATATATATATCGTCTGATGTTGTCCACTAGGTACTCTCAGAGTTATTAGTTATAGCAGCATGTATACAAGCTTAGTATTAAGAAAACTTAAATGAATAGGTGTAAAATACACAGAGCTCTGCATCCGCTTAGCTTGGTGGTTGGCTCTGCCCCTGGGAGTTCTTTTCAGACTCTTAGGTTTGTGGATGTTGTTAGGCACTTTACGTCTAAGGATGGCGGAAGGCTCTGTCTGGGTGTGCTCCTAACCATAGGAGGCAGCTTATGGGTTCCTCAGGGGCTTCATATCTTTGGATCGGATCCATTTTTTCGATGACTCCGGCTTAGGACCAAGTTTTGCCTTGGAAGGGAATGGACCGTTCTGCTTAACATTAGGGTTTAGTTCTCCCGCGTGTCCCTTTGTAGGGAGCAGGGGTTTTCTGACTCTTATGAGATATTAATATCATCCTGAGGCTTCAGTTTGAGGTTTTCTGACGGGTCCCTACTTGTCTGCTGGGACATCTGATGCTTTCTAGTAGGCTTCAGTTGTTATCCAACTAGGCTGACAATCTTGGCCAAAGGTTGGCCTCTAGTAGGGTGTTTTTTCTGTTGTTTGATCTTCTTACCTAGGGTGGAGAAGGAATGTTTACATGTTCTCCTTAGTTGGAGGTACCTCAGTATCTGTAAAGGGCTTGTGGGTCCTTATTTTTCTTGCTTGTAGGGTTTTTTCCCTCTCTTGCGTTCCTAGTATCACGGAATTGATTTCTGGTATCGGAATGCTGTGGGTCAGAGTGCTTTCTTCCCTTCAGGAGTGTTCCTTCTTATGGAAGGCTGCGGTGTAGGGGTACTTGGACCCCGAGCATGAGGTTCCTGTCATGGTTCAGGGTAGCATGCTAATTTTTTAGTAGCTGTCAGAGTTCTACTCTGGGGCTTTGATGCCTCGTAAGATCCATCCTTTTTTCCTTTCGAAGGTCTGAGACTCTTGTCTGCTAAAGGTCTTTCACTAACCTAGGGGCTGGGACCGATATCCTGGAAGGAAGGTCAGGGATCAGTCTGCTTTGCAGTATGCACCATTTACTTTTATAAATCTGTCCTTCCCTTTTGTTGGGGGGACTCTTAGTGCCTATCTCTCTACTGGCGGTGGCTGTTGTCAGAATGGATCGCTCCTTGGATTCCAGGATTTTCTGGTTGGTAGCTGTTGTCAAAAAATTTTCAGCACTTTTCTGTGGGATGAGTATCACGATGGCTTAAGACGGCTTTGTTGCCTGTGGAAGGGTCATCGCGAGTTTGCCATAGGTGGTTCTGTGCCCTCTTGGAGAGCTCTTTTTAAGCTGCTTGGTCGGTTTTCCTATCTCTGCTCGTCTATGCTTAAAGGGACAGTCTAGTCCAAAACAAACTTTCATTGTTCAGATAGGACATGTAATTTTAAATAATTTTCCAATTTACTTCTATCACCAATTTTGCTTTGTTCCATTTGTATTTTTAGTTGAAGGCTAAATCTAGGAGGTTCATATGCTAATTTCGAAGCCCTTGAAGGCCGCCTCTTAGCTCAGGGCATTTTGACAGTTTTTCACCACTAGAGGTTGTTAGTTTGTGTGTTTCATATACTGTAGATAACACTGTGCTCACGCACGTGGAGTTCCTAGCACTGACTGGCTAAAATGCAAGTCTGTCAAAAGAACTTAAATAAGGGGGCAGTTTGCAGAGGCTTAGATACAAAATAATCACAGAGGTAAAAAGTGTATTAATTAAACTGTTGGCTATGCAAAACTAGGGAATGGGTAATAAAGGGATTATCTATCTTTTTAAAACAATAAATATTTTGGAGTAGACTGTCCATTTAACCTGACGGGTCTTGTCTTGCCTAGATTACAAGGGGGGACTCGCAGGTTTTCTGGAACAATATAGTTGTTATGGTGCTGTGTCAGGGATTGAGGGTGGCCTTCCGGTCATCTTAGTGACGTTTTCTCTTGACTATGGACTTATCTTCTGGTCCTTGTCCTCCTAGGGAGTTTGTTTCCTGGACAGTGGGCTTGCAGCGACCTCGGGTTGCTCTAAGTTAATTGATCATTTGGATATCTCATGGGGCCTCTATTCTCCATTTCGGGGGTAGATAGAGAGTTTGACCAGTTTTGATTTAAGTCCGTTTTGGATAGTCCTTTGGATCTCCTGGGTTCCTCTGCTTTCCCTTTTGGGAGGTGATAGAGGTTTTTTGTTTTTTGAATGTGGGAGTTGAGTGCCGCAGGGCTGACTCCTCGGAGGCGTTATGCTCAGCAGACTTTGGGTCTGAGTAGTCTATAGCACGGCTTTGCAGGTTCTGTAACTGATGAGTGGTTACCAGGGCTCTGTTTTTTTTCCTTGCCATTATAGTTTTTTTTGTAGGGTGTCTGGTAATTTCAGGCTGTGGTGCCTTTCGAAGGAGCCGCTTTTTTTGTACCCACCCTTGGTTTGCATTCAGTATCCTCTAGCTTGGGTATTGTTTTCCCAAAAGTAATGAATGCAGCTGTGGACTCTTCCTGTTTAAGAAGGAAAACCCATAAATTATGCTTACCTGATAATTTTCTTTTCTTCTGACAGTAAGAGTCCACAGCTCCCACCCGTGCTTTATCTGTGGGGCGGCAGTACGTTTTTGTTCTTCTGGCACCTTTTTTCACCGATATTTCTGCTACTGTTCCTTGTTCCCTTGGCAGAATGACTGGGGGATGAGGGAAGGTGGGGGAGGTATTTGAAGCCTTTGGCTGGGGTGTCTTTGCTGCCTCCTGGTGGCCAGGTTCTGAATTCTCAATTAATGAATGCAGCTGTGGAATCTTCCTGTCAGAAGAAAAGAAAATTATCAGGTAAGCATAATTTATGTTTTTCTCCAGTGGCGGCGGCGGTTTTTCCTAGACACCTGTACTAAACAATAACATTGGATAGTTGACCGGGGCAGAAATTTGACAAACTGACTTGTGGCAAAGGTGACATCCTATGACAATGCCTTGTTTAAAGTCACTGACCTTTCAGGTATCATTGCCATACCTTCTCAGATTGTCAGCAGTGGCTTTTAAGTCTTCAGTGGCACAGTACACACCACCACCAGCTCTTCCATCTTTCAAGATGGAAACTATGTGTACCATTCTTCCATTGATCCAGTAAGGTCAATTTATGACTACCGTGGATCTAAAGGACGCATATCTTCATGTTCCTATCCACAGAGATCATCACAAGTTCCTGAGGTTTGCCTTTCTGGACAAACATTTTCAGTTTGTGGCTCTTTCCTTTCGGTCTGGCCACAGCAGCCAGAATTTTCACAAAGGTTCTGGGGTCTCTGTTGGCGGTTCTAAGACCACGGGGCATTGTAGTGGCGCCTTATCTGGACGATATTCTGATCCAGGCGTCGTCTTATCAGCTAGCAAAGTCTAATACCGGCATTGTTCTTTCCTTCCTGAGGACTCATGGGTGGAAGGTAAATCTGGAAAAGAGTTCACTAGTTCCACAGACAAGGGTTCCTTTTTTGGGATCTCTAATCGAACCTCTATCCATGAAAATTTTTTTGACGGAGGTCAGAAAATTAAAGATTCTGAACACATGCCGAGCCCTTCAGACCAATCCTCGGCCGTCAGTGGCTCAATGCATGGAGGTAATTGGATTGATGGTAGCGGCAATGGACATCATTCCGTTTGCTCGGTTTCATCTCAGACCTCTGCAACTGAGCATGCTCAGACAGTGGAATGGAGATTATACAAATTTGTCTCCTCAAATAAATCTAGATCAGGAGACAAGGGACTCTCTTCTATGGTGGTTGTCGCTGGATCATCTATCCCAGGGGACGTGCTTCCGCAGACCCTCATGGGTGATAGTGACAACGGATGCCAGCCTGTTAGGATGGGGAGCTGTCTGGAACTCCCTAAGGGCTCAGGGTGTATGGACTCAGATGGAGTCTCTCCTTCCCATCAATATCCTAGAGTTGAGAGCAATATTCAATGGCTTCGGCACAATTCATCAGATTCCAGTCGGACAACATAACGACGGTAGCTTACATCAATCAACAGGGGGGAACAAGAAGTTCCTTAGCGATGACAGAAGTAGCCAGGATAATACAGTGGGCGGAGTCTCACTCTTGCCATCTGTCTGCGATCCACATCCCAGGGGTGGAAAACTGTGAAGCAGATTTTCTGAGCAGACCGACATATCATCCGGGAGAGTGGGAACTCTATCCGGAGGTATTTTCCAGCTTGATTCTAAGATGGGGCAGGCCAGAGTTGGATCTCATGGCATCTCGCCAGAATGCCAAGCTTCCGAGGTACGGGTCCAGGTCCAGGGATCCCTAGGCCGAGCTTATAGATGCCTTGGCAGTGCCTTGGCCTTTCAGCCTAGCTTATGTGTTCCCTCCATTTGCTCTTCTTCCCCGGGTGATTGCTCTAGTCAAACAGGAGAGGGCATCGATGATCCTCATCGCTCCTGCGTGGCCTCGCAGGACTTGGTATGCCGATCTGGTAGACATGTCATCTCAGCCACCGTGGAAGCTTCCATTGAGGAAAGACCTTCTTATTCAGGGACCCTTCCATCATCCGAAACTAGTTTCTCTGCAGCTAACTGCTTGGAGATTGAATGCTTAATTTTATCTAACAAAGGGTTTTCTGATTCGGTCATAGATACTTTGATTCAGGCTTGTAAGCCTGTGACTAGGAAAATTTACCATAAGATATGGCATAAATTTCTCCAACATTGGTGTGTCCGGTCCACGGCGTCATCCATTACTTGTGGGATATTCTCCTCCCCTACAGGGAAAGGCAAGGAGAGCACACAGCAGAGCTGTCCATATAGTTCCCCCTCTAGCTCCGCCCCCCAGTCATTCTCCTTGCCGCTCTGAACAAGTAGCATCTCCTCGGGGATGGTGAGGAGTTTGTGGTGTTAGTTGTAGTTTTTTATATCTTCTATCAAGAGTTTGTTATTTTAAAATAGTGCTGGCTTGTACTATTTACTCTACAACAGAAAAGTGATGAAGATTTCTGTTAAGAGGAATATGATTTTAGCACAAGTAACTAGAATCCATTGCTGTTACCACGCAGGACTGTTGAAACCAGAGAACTTCAGTTGGGGGTAACAGTTTGCAGACTCATCTGCTTCAGGTATGACTGGTCTCCTTCTAACAACACAGGCTAATGCTAGATGACAGTCATTTTTCCCCTCAGGGAAAATGGTAAGCCATTTTTCTTTCACCTCAGCAAAAAAGATAACAGGCTTCCCCTTTTTGATTTTTATGCTGGTAGACACTGTTAGGGGCAAAATCGATTGGTTTTTATTACAATATCATGGCATTTGAACTGTTTTATAAGCTCATATACACTTGGGAACGTTTTTTATTGATCTGGCATGTTTTAGACACCTAAATCTAGTCAGGAAGGCCCCTTCACTCTAGTGTGCTGAGGGAGGAAGCCTCATTTTGGTGCTTCAGCTGTGCAGTTGATTTCAAGGCAGTGCATGCAGTTTTCATGTGAGAGGGTCCTGTGACTCAGAAAGTGACTCCAGAAGGCTTATTTCTGTGGATGATTGACTCCTAAGGAAGGTAAAATGCTGCAGCAATACTGTAGCAGGGATTGTAGTGTATAAAAACGGTTAAATCCAACAATTAGCTCTGGTTTGCTTGTTTTAAGAGCTAGAGTCTCCATATTTGCTGTGCAATACTTTCTAAGCTTGTGGTTCCCAAAAAAGAGGGAACTTTCAGGCCAATCCTGGATTTAAAGATATTAAACAATTTCCTCAGAGTTCCATCCTTCATGTGGCTCTTCCATTCGGTTTAGCCACCGCTCCCAGAATTTTCTCAAAGGTGCTAGGGTCCCTTCTAGCGGTCCTAAGGCCGAGGGGCATCGCTGTAGCACCTTATCTAGACGACATCCTAATCCAAGCGTCGTCTCTTTCCAAAGCGAGGGCCCACACAGACATTGTGTTGGCTTTTCTCAGATCTCACGGGTGGAAGGTGAACATAGAAAAGAGTTCACTGTCACCGTCCACAAGGGTTCCGTTTCTGGGAACAATAATAGATTCTATGGAAATGAAGATCTTCCTGACAGAAGTCAGAAAGTTAAAGCTTCTAAACGCTTGTCGAGTTCTTCATTCTATTCCTCAACCCTCCATAGCTCGGTGCATGAAAGTAATAGGACTAATGGTCGCAGCAATGGACGTGGTTCCTTTTGCTCGAATTCATCTAAGACCATTACAGCTGTGCATGCTCAATCAGTGGAATGGGGACTATACAGACTTGTCTCCCCAAATTCAAGTAGACCAGGTAACCAGGGACTCACTTCTCTGGTGGTTGACCCAGGATCACCTGTCTCAGGGAATGAGTTTCCGCAGACCGGAGTGGGTCATTGTCACGACCGACGCCAGCCTCTTGGGGTGGGGCGCGGTCTGGGACTCCCTGAAAGCTCAGGGCCTATGGTCTCGGGAAGAGTCGCTTCTCCCGATAAACATTTTGGAACTAAGAGCAATATTCAATGCGCTCCTGGCTTGACCTCAGCTAGCGAAAGCCAGGTTCATAAGATTTCAGTCGGACAACATAACGACTGTTGCGTACATCAATCATCAGGGGGGAACAAAGAGTTCCCTAGCGATGAAGGAAGTAACCAAGATCATCCAATGGGCAGAGAATCACTCCTGCCATCTATCTGCTATTCACATCCCAGGAGTAGACAACTGGGAGGCGGACTATTTGAGTCGTCAGACTTTCCATCCGGGGGAGTGGGAACTCCACCCGGAGGTCTTTGCTCAGTTAACCCAATTATGGGGCATTCCAGACATGGATCTAATGGCGTCCTGTCAGAACTTCAAGATTCCTTGTTACGGGTCCAGATCCAGGGATCCCAAGGCGATTCTAGTGGATGCATTAGTGGCGCCTTGGTCGTTCAACCTAGCGTATGTGTTTCCACCGTTTCCTCTCCTTCCCAGGCTCATAGCCAGGATCAAACAGGAAAAGGCCTCGGTGATTCTGATAGCTCCTGCGTGGCCACGCAGGACTTGGTATGCAGACCTGGTGAATATGTCATCGGCTCCACCATGGAAGCTACCTTTGAGACAGGATCTTCTAGTACAAGGTCCATTCGAACATCCAAATCTAGTTTCTCTGCAGCTGACTGCTTGGAAATTGAACGCTTGATTTTATCCAAACGTGGGTTTTCGAATTCTGTGAAAGATACTCTGGTCCAAGCCAGAAAACCTGTGACTAGAAAGATTTACCATAAAATATGGCGTAAATATATCTGTTGGTGTGAATCCAAGGGATTCTCCTGGAGTAAAATAAAAATTCCAAGGATTCTCTCCTTTCTCCAAGAAGGTTTGGATAAAGGGTTGTCCGCTAGTTCTCTAAAGGGACAGATTTCTGCTTTATCTGTCTTGTTACACAAACGACTGGCAGCTGTGCCAGATGTACAAGCTTTTGTTCAGGCTTTGGTTAGAATCAAGCCTGTTTACAGAACCATGACTCCTCCTTGGAGTCTAAATTTAGTTCTTTCAGTTCTTCAAGGGGTTCCGTTTGAACCTTTACATTCCATAAATATTAAGTTATTATCTTGGAAAGTACTGTTTTTGGGTGCTATTTCTTCTGCTAGAAGAGTTTCTGAATTATCTGCTTTGCAGTGTAATCCACCCTCTCTGGTTTTCCATTCAGATAAGGTTGTTTTGCGTACTAAGCCTGGTTTTCTTCCAAAAGTTGTTTCCAACAAGAATATTAACCAGGAAATAGTTGTTCCTTCTCTGTGTCTGAAACCAGTTTCAAAGAAGGAACGTTTATTACACAATTTAGATGTTGTTCGTGCTTTAAAGTTGTATTTAGAAGCAACAAAAGATTTTAGACAAACCTCATCTTTGTTTGTCGTTTACTCTGGTAAGAGGAGAGATCAAAAAGCTACTGCTACCTCTCTCTCTTTCTGGCTAAAAAGCATTATCCGATTGGCCTATGAGACTGCCGGACGACAGCCTCCTGACCGAATCACAGCTCACTCTACTAGGGCTGTGGCTTCCACATGGGCCTACAAGAACGAGGCTTCTGTTGATCAGATATGTAAGGCAGCGACTTGGTCTTCACTGCACACTTTTGCCAAATTCTACAAATTTGATACTTATGCTTCTTCGGAGGCTATTTTTGGGAGAAAGGTTTTGCAAGCCGTGGTGCCTTCCATTTAGGTAACCTGATTTGCTCCCTCCCTTCATCCGTGTCCTAAAGCTTTGGTATTGGTTCCCACAAGTAATGGATGACGCCGTGGACCGGACACACCAATGTTGGAGAAAACAGAATTTATGCTTACCTGATAAATTACTTTCTCCAACGGTGTGTCCGGTCCACGGCCCGCCCTGGTTTTCCTAATCAGGTTGAAATTTTTTTTGTCTTTATACACTACAGTCACCACGGCACCCTATAGTTTCTCCTTTTTCTCCTAACCGTCGGTCGAATGACTGGGGGGCGGAGCTAGAGGGGGAGCTATATGGACAGCTCTGCTGTGTGCTCTCCTTGCCTTTCCCTGTAGGGGAGGAGAATATCCCACAAGTAATGGATGACGCCGTGGACCGGACACACCGTTGGAGAAAGTAATTTATCAGGTAAGCATAAATTCTGTTATCTTTATTGGTGTGAATCCAAGGGCTACTCATGGAGTAGGGTTAGGATTCCCAGGATTTTGTCTTTTCTCCAAGAAAGATTGGAGAAAGGGTTGTCAGCGAATTCTTTAAAAGGACAGATTTCTGCTTGGTCTATTTTGTTGCACAAGTGTCTGGCTGATGTTCCAGATGTCCAATCTTTTTGTCAGGCACTGACTAGAATCCGGCCTGTATTTAGACCAATTGCTCCTCCTTGGAGTTTGAATTTAGTTCTTAATGTTCTTCAAGGGGTTCCGTTTGAACCTATGCATTCTATAGATATTAAGTTATTATCTTGGAAAGTTTTATTTTTGGTTGCTATTTCTTCTGCTCGAAAAGTTTCTGAGCTGTCGGCATTGCAGTGTGATTCTCCTTACCTTATTTTTTATTCGTATAAGGTGGTGTTACGAACCAAACCCAGTTTTCTTCCTAAGGTTGTTTCAAATAGAAATATTAATCAGGAAATTGTTGTTCCTTCCTTGTGTCCTAATCCTCCTCCTAAGAAGGAGCGGCTGTTACATAATTTGGACGTGGTCCGTGCTTTGAAGTTTTACTTACAGGCGACTAAGGATTTTCGTCAATCATCTTCCTTGTTCGTTGTTTTCTGGGAAACGTAGGGGTCAGAAAGCTACGGGTACCTCTCATTCTTTTTGGCTGAAGAGTATCATCTATTTTGCATATGAGACTGCTGGACAGCAGCCTCCTGTACGAATTACGGCTCATTCCACTAGGGCTGTGGCTTTCTCATGGGCATTCAAAAATGATGCTTCTTTTGAACAGATTTGCAAAGCTGCAACTTGGTCGTCTCTTCACACTTTTTTTCCAAATTTTACAAATTCAATACTTTTGCCTCATCTGAGGCTGTTTTTGGGAGTAAAGTTCTTCAAGCAGTGCTGCCTTCCGTTTAGGTCCATGTCTTGTCTCTCCCTTTTCATCCGTGTACTATAGCTTTGGTATTGTATCCCACAAGTAAGGATGAAATCCGTGGACTCATCGTATCTTGTAAAAGAAAAGGAAATTTATTCTTACCTGATAAATTTGTTTCTTTTATGATACGATGAGTCCATGGCCCACCTTGTTTTTATTATATGACAGGTCTTTCATTTTGTTAAACTTCAGTCACCTCTGCACCTTGGCTTTTCCTTTCTCTTCCTAACTTCGGTCGAATGACTGGAGTGGGAGGGAAGGGAGGAGCTATATATACAGCTCTGCTGTGGTGCTCTTTGCCTCCTCCTGCTGACCAGGAGGCAATATCCCACAAGTAAGGATGAAATCCGTGGACTCATTGTATAGTAAAAGAAACAAATTTATCAGGTAAGAATAAATTTCCTTTCTTTCATGTAATTAGCAAGAGTCCATGAGCTAGTGACATATGGGATATACATTCCTACCAGGAGGGGCAAAGTTTCCCAAACCTCAAAATGCCTATAAATACACCCCTCACCACACCCACAAATCAGTTTTTACAAATTTGCCTCCTGTGGAGGTGGTGAAGTAAGTTTGTGCTAGATTCTTCGTTGATATGCGCTCCACAGCAGGTTGGAGCCCGGTTTTCCTCTCAGCGTGCAGTGAATGTCAGAGGGATGTGAAGAGAGTATTGCCTATTTGAATTCAATGATCTCCTTCTACGGGGTCTATTTCATAGGTTCTCTGTTATCGGTCGTAGAGATTCATCTCTTACCTACCTTTTCAGATCGACGATATACTCTTATATATACCATTACCTCTACTGATTCTCGTTTCAGTACTGGTTTGGCTTTCTACTACATGTAGATGAGTGTTCTGGGGTAAGTAAGTCTTATTTTCTGTGACACTCTAAGCTATGGTTGGGCACTTTTATATAAAGTTCTAAATATATGTGTTTAAACATTTATTTGCCTTGATTCAGGATGTTCAACGTTCCTTATTTCAGACAGTCAGTTTCATATTTGGGATAATGCATATGAATAAATCTTTTTTTTTCTTACCTTAAAATTTGACTTTTTTCCTGTGGGCTGTTAGGCTCGCGGGGGCTGAAAATGCTTCATTTTATTGCGTCATTCTTGGCGCGGACTTTCTTGGCGCAAAAATGTTTTTGTCATTTCCGGCGTCATACGTGTTGCCGGAAGTTGCGTCATTTTTTTAAAAGCATTTAGGCGCCAAATAATGTGGGCGTTTTTTTTGGCGCTTAAAAATTTGAGCGTCATTGTTGTCTCCACAATATTTAAGTCTCATTATTTATTGCTTCTGGTTGCTAGAAGCTTGTTCATTTTCATTTTTTTTCCCATTCCTGAAACTGTCATTTAAGGAATTTGATCATTTTTGCTTTATATGTTGTTTTTTTCTATTACATATTGCAAGATGTCTCAGATTGTCCCTGAATCAGAAGCCACTTCTGGAAAAACGCTTAACTGAGTTTCAGTTCTACCAAAGCTAAGTTCATTTATTTTAAATGTTATAAATGTTTATCTTTAGCTATGGTTTGTAATAAGGTATTATGATATACTTTTACATGCAGAATCCATTAGTGTTTATGCTTTATATATTTCCATTCTTACATTTTATGTACAAGAAATATTTAGAAGATTTATAAGAAATATTTTCTGATTCTATTTTAAAGGCTTTGTCTGACTTTGTGCCTTCTAATAAAATTTTTAGGTCTTTTTCACTTCTTTTTTAATTATTGAAGTTTCAAATGACCAACAACATACTGATGTATCCTTCTCTGATGATGTTTTTTCTCTTTCAGAAATTTTCTTCATCAGATATTGTCACTAACAAATCTACTTTTTTATTATTTTTCTATTATTAAAGTACATTTGTTCTTTGTTGAAAAGGTGTTGATTATTTTGGATATTAAGGTAACTAGTTCTTTAAGACTAGCTGACACTATTTCTGCCTATTTATTTCTTCTGTGTTTTCAGAGGTTTTCTTTCCAATTCCTCATTCTAGGGAATGGAATAGGCTGAGAATTTTCTTTTATTCCTTTTTCAAAGGTTTTAAACTATATTCTTTGCCAGCAGTTAAATTCAATTTGGAGGGTACTCCAATTTATTGGGGCTATCTCTACTTCTACTAATTATGCTATTGTTTCTATAGCAAAATAATATTTATTTTCCTTTAGATAGTTGTATCTTATTTATGGAAAATTGTTTAGTTTCAGGTACTTTTCTTGGTCCTGTGATTTATTTGGATATTGCAATTGCTTCATTTTCTCTGTTTACTTTAAAATCAAGTATCAGATTATGATTTATTTTAGCATTGTTAAAGGGACAACATTTACTAGACTAGGTGCTGTTGCATTTGTCTTGTTGTTTTGCATTTATTGATTATGCAAGTCCACTGTATTGGCTGGTCCTTTAAACTGGACTATCATGCTAATAATTTCATTTGTGTCTTCATTTTATTGAATATTTTCGCAAATGAGGGTTAATCTATGTCTTTAGCTTTTTTAGCTAGAAGAATTTTGTGATTTAAAAAAAATAAAAAAATAAAATCCATATTTTCTTTGTTCTAAGATAATCAATTATTTGTTTTATAATTGGATTCAATTCTTAACTGTTACTCTGGGCTTCAAGGTTGAGTTCTAAGACTAAAACTTTAAGCTTATACTAGTTTGGTTGTTCTTATTAAGGAACGAATTCCTGAGTTCTTTCCCAAGTAACATGTCTATAATTGGAGTTCGAAATCAGCTGCCTAATTTTGCGATGTACGTGCCGTATTCCAGCTTGGCTGGTAAGGGGCAGGTTAAGGCTTCTTTGAAATTTATTTTGTCCAAAATTTCTTTGATTTTATTCCAGCAAGGCTAACACTTTCTTTAACTGTGTTTCTGTCCTATATATTTTGGGTACTGTTGAAGCATGGCTGGGCACCCATGGGGTTCAAGCGCTGCTCAGACCTGGAATCTTCTGGGGTATTTCTTCCAGTTTCTTTTGAGGAACCGGGTTTTGGAGTTTTATTCAAACTATTTTGCCTTTTTATGGTCTTTGATAGCATTATTTGTTTTCATTAGATACAATAAATGCATATTTTCATTTTTCTGTTTTCATTCAGATTATTTTCTGAGGATGTGGAATCTCATATGATTCACTTTGCTCTTCAGGACATAGTTAGAGGATCTTCTTTTCTAAAGCTCTTGAGTCCTCACACAAGGGTCACCTTTTTTAGGTTTCCAGATAGTTTGTGTCACTGTCCTTGTCTCTATCAGACAAGGGATAATGTTATTGGGTTCCGTCTATCGGTACCTTTAGTCTCTATTATTTCCTTCAGTTGCTATATATGCATAGAAGTTTTAGGTCTTATGGCCACAGCATTGGATTCAATTCCCTTTGCTCATTTTCTCTAGAAAGAACCTTTCCAGTCTTTTATAAGTGTTGTTTCTTCAAGAACATGGTTGGAGGATTAATTTACCAAAAAGTTTGTTTGATTCCTCAGACAAGGGTAACCTTTTTAGGTTTCCTGATGGATTCAGTGTTCTTGATTCTGTCTCTGACGGACAAGAGGCGTCTGAAATTGGTTTCAGCTTATCGGAAACCTTCAGTCTCAATCATTCCCTTCGGTAGCCTTATGCATGGAAATTCTAGGTCTTATGACTGCTGCATTGGATGCGATTCCCTTTGCTCGTTTTCACATGCGACCTCTTCAGCTCTGTATGCTGAACCAGTGGTGCAGGGATTATACAAAGATATCTCAATTAATATCTTTAAAACCGATTGTTCGACACTCTCTGATGTGGTGGACAGATCACCATCGTTTAGTTCAGGGGGCTTCTTTTGTTCCTCCAACCTAGACTGTGATCTCAACAGATGCAAATCTGACAGGTTGGGGAGCTGTATGGGGGTTTCTAACAGCACAAGGGGTTTGGGAATCTCAGGAGGTGAGATTACCAATCAACATTTTTGGAACTCCGTGCAATTTTCAGAGCTCTTCAGTCATGGCCTCTTCTAAAGAGAGAGTCGTTCATTTGTTTCTAGACGGACGATGTCACAACCGTGGCATATGTCAATCATCAAGGAGGAACTCACAGTCCTCTGGCTATGAAAGAAGTCTCTCGAATACTTGTATGGGCGGAATCCAGCTCCTGTCTAATTTCTGCGGTTCATATCCCAGGTCTAGACAATTGGGAAGCAGATTATCTCAGTCGCCAAACACTACATCCGGGCGAATGGTTTCTTCACCCAGAGGTATTTCTTCAGATTGTTCAAATATGGGGACTTCCAGAAATAGATCTGATGGCTTCTCATCTAAACAAGAAGCTTCCCAGGTATCTGTCCAGATCCAGGGATCCTCAGGCGGAAGCAGAGGATGCATTGTCACTTCCTTGGAAGTATCATCCTGCTTATATCTTTCCGCCTATAGTTCTTTTTCCAAGATTCTAAGGAACGTTCATTTATTCTGCTGGTGGCTCCAGCATGGCCTCACAGGTTTTGGTATGCGGATCTTGTCCGGATGGCCACTTGCCAACCGTGGACTCTTCCGTTAAGACCAGACCTTCTATCGCAAGGTCCTTTTTTCCATCAGGTTCTCAAATCCTTAAATTTGAAGGTATGGAGATTGAACGCTTGATTCTCAATCATAGAGGTTTCTCTGACTCTGTGATTAATACTATGTTACAGGCTCGTAAAACTGTATCTAGGAAGATATATTATCGAGTCTGGAAGATTTTCATTTCTTGGTGTTTTTCTCATCATTTTTCTTGGCATTCTTTTAGAATTCCTAGAATTTTACAGTTTCTTCAGGATGGTTTGGATAAGGTTTGTCTGCAAGTTCCTTGAAAGGTCAAATCTCTGCTCTTTCTGTTCTTTTTTCACAGAAAGATTGCTAGTCTTCCTGATATTCATTGTTTTGTACAAGCTTTGGCTTGTGTAAAACCTGTTATTAAGTCAATCTCTCCTCCTTGGAGTTTGAATTTGGTTCTGGGGGCTCTTCAAGCTCCTCCGTTTGAACCTATGCATTTCGCTGGACATTAAATTACTTTCTTGGAAAGTTTTGTTTCTTTTGGCCATCTCTTCTGCTAGAAGAGTTTCTGAATTATCTGCTCTTTCTTGTGAGTCTCCTTTTCTGATTTTTCATCAGGATAAGGCGGTGTTGCGAACTTCTTTTACATTTTTACCTAAGGTTGTGAATTCTAACAACATTAGTAGAGAAATTGTGGTTCCTTCATTGTGTCCTAAACCTAAGAATTCTAAGGAAAACTCGTTGCATTCTTTGGATGTAGTTAGAGCTTTGAAATATTATGTTGAAGCTACTAAGGATTTCCGAAAGACTTCTAGTCTATTTGTTATCTTTTCCGGTTCTAGGAAAGGTCAGAAGGCTTCTGCCATTTCTTTGGCATCTTGGTTAAAATCTTTGTTTCATCATGCCTATGTTGAGTTGGGTAAAACTCCGCCTCAAAGGATTACAGCTCATTCTACTAGGTCAGTTTCTACTTCCTGGGCGTATAGGAATGAAGCTTCGGTTGATCAGATTTGCAAAGCAGCAACTTGGTCTTCTTTGCATACTTCTACTAAATTCTACCATTTTGATGTGTTTTCTTCTTCTGAAGCAGTTTTTGGTAGAAAAGTTCTTCAGGCAGCTGTTTCAGTTTGATTCTTCTGCTTATAATTTCAGTTTTTTTCATTATAAGATTTAAAGTTTATTTTGGGTGTGGATTATTTTCAGCGGAATTGGCTGTCTTTATTTTATCCCTCCCTCTCTAGTGACTCTTGCGTGGAAGATCCACATCTTGGGTATTCATTATCCCATACGTCACTAGCTCATGGACTCTTGCTAATTACATGAAAGAAAACATAATTTATGTAAGAACTTACCTGATAAATTCATTTCTTTCATATTAGCAAGAGTCCATGAGGCCCACCCTTTTTGTGGTGGTTATGATTTTTTTGTATAAAGCACAATTATTCCAATTCCTTATTTTTTTTATGTTTTCGCACTTTTCTTATCACCCCACTTCTTGGCTATGCGTTAAACTGATTTGTGGGTGTGGTGAGGGGTGTATTTATAGGCATTTTGAGGTTTGGGAAACTTTGCCCCTCCTGGTAGGAATGTATATCCCATACGTCACTAGCTCATGGACTCTTGCTAATATGAAAGAAATGAATTTATCAGGTAAGTTCTTACATAAATTATGTTTTTTTCTTTTTTGTTGTTCGTGTACTTAAAAAAACAAAACAAAAAAAAAATCTTTCAGTGCTGTTTAGATCCGATTGCAGCTTTCTATACTATGGTCACTACTGTTTTTTTATTTTTTTGGGTCATTTGTAGGGTTCATTTTGTTGGGTGGGAATTGGGGTGGGCTGAGTTTTGCATCATGGCATGTTTCTATTCTGCAGAAGAGGCTTGCGTCATTCTAGAGCGGGATTCAGAGAGTGACACATTTGTAATATCTGATAGTGACACTCTAACTGCATTGGATATAGAGCCCCTAAGTCAGTATTTTCGTGATGGTAATTCCAGCCTTCCACCATCTGAAAGAACATCCAATCTTTTATATTAAAAAAAATTAAGTACCCCCAGAACTGAAATACCCTCATTTATGAAAACTCCTGGCATCACACTCAGCATTTCAGTTTGTGAGCCAATATATTATTTAAACCTGTTTCTGACTGATGAAATGTTTGAGAATATAGCTACAAATGTATAGGCCAACCAGTATATGTTGTCTAATCCAAGTTCACACCTAGCACCCTACTGACCTAGCAGAAATGAAAATGTTCTGGGCACTGGCCTTGGTAATGGGTATATTGAACAAACCCAGCATATGTTTTTATGGGCACCAGCACCCCATCCTGGCTACCCTTCTTTTTCCAGGGATTATGAAGATGGATAGATACGAGCAACTGCTGCCTACATTTTAATGATAATGCCCAGTGCCACCCTAGAAATGACTCCTTGTATGACAGGCTATACAATATACTGCCCCTCATAAAACACCCCTGATTGGAACATCTGTGTAGAAAAATTCCTGGTGAAATTTAAGGGAAAACTGCTTTTTAAACAATATATTAAAGCTAAGCTTTCATGCAATGGAATAAAATTTTATAAATTGTGCCAATGCCCTACAGGTTATTCCTAGTCGTTCACATTTATGAAGGGAAAGAGCCATCTTGATCCACCTGGTTGCACAGATACTATGGACACATGGATAGATTGTGTGGAATCTCCTCCTTCCTTTGCGGAAAAAAGGCTAACATCTGAGTTAATAACTACTACAGCAGCATAGATTTGTTTAAAGGGACACTGTAACCAAAATTTTTCTTTTGTGATTCAGATAGAGCATGACATTTTAAGCAACTTTCTAATTTACTCCTATTATCAAATTTTCTTCATTCTCTTGGTATCTTTATTTGAAATTCAAGAATGTAAGTTTAGATGCCGGCCCAGTGAACAACTTGTGTTGTCCTTGCTGATTGGTGGATAAATTCATCCACCAATAAAAAATGTGCTGTCCAGAGTACTGAACCCAAAAAAAGTTTAGATGCCTTCTTTTTCAAATAAAGATAGCAAGAGAACGAAGAAAAATTGATAATAGGAGTAAATTAGAAAGTTGCTTAAAATTGCATGCTCTTTCTGAATTACAAAAGAAAAAATTTGGGTTCAGTGTCCCTTTAAATAAATCTTCTAGGGGGCGGAGCCTAGAGAGGCACAGTAATGGTCGCATAAGTGCCGAGCTCCGGGCAGACAACAAGGACTAAAAGGCGAATATGGCTTGATAATAGCTGTTTAAAAAGGGCTGAACGTATTGCAAGACTGACCGGACCATCAGTGTGCCTTTTAAAGTGAAACAGCACGACAGAACAGCCGACACGGAGGAAAGGTGTGCAGTGCGCTAAGGAGACACAGGCCGGCGGCCATATTTGAAAAATCCCACGCGGCTCGATTACAGGGTCTTCTATCCTGAGAACTGGATGTCTGAGCGTGCGGTCGCTCAATTAGCTCCATAAGTGACACCGGAGCATGCAAGTGAGGGGAGATTGTGTGAGACTAAGAGATGGTTGGTGATGGAGCACAGGACAATCGGAGCTGCTATCATAGAAATTGAGGAGAAGGAAGCAGGTATGGTGAACGATTGAAAGATCGTTATGCAACTTATTTGATACCAATAGACTCCCTAAGCCTGCTCAAAGGGTCACGCTGTGGCTCAATATATAAAAGGCATAACGGATACTGTATGCAGGGAACACGCAGCGATAAATATAAAGTCTGCAGGAGATATATAGGTAAAGGGATTTGGCAGATACATAGATAAAGAAGAGTATGACTATACACCAGAGTGGGTTTTAATGGTGGATATCTAAACTTTGAAGGGATCAGTGGGAGACAGTTCACAAGCAAGGCAGAAAAGGATTAAGTGACATTATACTGTTCTCATAACGGCTGTGACTGAGAAAGGGTTCAAACACATAGATGAAAGATTACAACATGGCAGCTAAAAGGAACACAAAGGCTACACCTTTAAGCAAACAAACTTCAGCATCCATGTTCTTTAAAGCCTCAAGGGGTGAGAAATCCCCAGAACAGCATCTTACACAGTCAGATGAAGAGAGAGACCTAGTCATCAGACAACAAAATGAGGCAGATAATCAAACACCAATAACAAAAGCTCATCTTGAGCATTTAGTGTCAAAGCAAGACATCTCCACTAATTTTGAGAAATTATTAGATAAAATGGAAACCCTGCAGAACACTGTAACTAACAGCCTAGTGGAGCTTAAGCAGGAAGTTGGAGATTTAGGCTCCAGAGTGGATTCGCTCGAAGAAAGCGGTGATGCACTGTCTGAGGGCCTGAATGATGTTACATCTCAAGTGTCTTCGCAGCAGCAAGAAATTGAAAACATCTATGATAAGCTAGAAGACCTTGAGAACCGCAGCCGACGTTGTAATATACGCCTGAAAGGTGTACCCGAATCTGTGGGCCCTAAAGATCTCAACACGTACCTACTCAACTTATTTCAGGGTATTACTGGCGCTGGCGGGGATGAAAAATTTCAGATGGAGAGGGCACACAGGGCCCTCAGGCCAAAGCCTAAAGGAGAAGAACCGCCAAGGGATATCATTGTTAGGATGCTCAGATTTCAAGAGAGAGGAAATCCTGGCAGCGGCCCGCAGAAACCCCACATTTAAACACCAGGGTAATATCATACAATTTTTTCAGGACTTATGCTTGAGGACACTACAAAGAAGGGTGGCCCTCAGGCCTCTCACATCTATGCTGAGAAAGAATCAAATCCCGTACAGGTGGGGATTCCCTTTTGCTCTCCACATCTCATGGGAAAATAAGATATTCTCCATCAAGGATCCGGAGGAGATACTAGATACATGCAAGAGATTGAAGCTAGACCCTCCAACCCTTCAACCACAGAGGTCTACTATTGGAAATGACACCCAGAACAAACAGCCGTTCCAGAAAAAAT
This sequence comes from Bombina bombina, assembly GCF_027579735.1. Taxonomy (NCBI): domain Eukaryota; kingdom Metazoa; phylum Chordata; class Amphibia; order Anura; family Bombinatoridae; genus Bombina; species Bombina bombina. The sequence continues at coordinate 247,116,328 of NC_069505.1, read as the reverse complement.
GGGCAAAAGTCCCGGAAAAGAAAAGGAAGACGTGAAGATCAGGGAGCGGCTTTATCTCAGCAATGTTGTGGCGGGTTCTGTGGAGCTCGCTGGCAGGACAATGGATCAACAGATCCTTTTTCCTATGGACATAGGCTATGCCCATCCAATGGTTTCAACGGACAGATGAGTATAGTACTGAGACGTTTTAATGTTAGTTTTTTTTTTAATGTTACAGGTTATGGCCGGACAAGGTCTTAGGATTTCATATTAAAGAGGGGGACTTAATCAAGAGGCGGAGGGCCTGGCTTGCCAGGAGATCTGCCTATTAATATACCACAATGTGTAACTACTCGGAACTTTTTAAGGAAACTCTGAAGGCTTCATCTCTCCCCCTTATGGGGGGGCCCAGAGCAGGACAAGATTTCATAAACATTCTTCAGAAATAGAAACAGCTATTAGAGTTAAAGCTTTAGTGTTTAAAAACGCCAATTATATAGTTTAAGACAGAAGAGGAAGTATTGTAACTGCCCTTTTATTTAGGATGCTATGTTGGTGAGTTATGACAGAAATTGTTATTGTTCAAGTTCAAAGTTATTATTTGTTATTGTTTTTTTTACTTATCCATTCTTTTTTTCAGGGGGTGCCGTATAATGGTAAGGACAGGGTCCATAGGACTCAAAGAAAGGTATGGAGATTAGAGGTGATAGGTTGCATCAAGTTAGGATACACTCACAAGGTAGGCCGACTTTCTAGACAAGAGGAGATTAAGGGATTGGAAGAGAGGAGGAGAATTACGCTTGAATGACAAATAGCTTAATCTTAATTTCTCACAATGCAAGGGGTCTTAACACAGATATAAAGCGCAGAACAGCTATGTCGCAATACCTAAAATTAAAGGCTAAAATAATATTCTTACAAGAGACACATTTTGTAGAATCTACCATTCCAAGATATTGGTCAAATCATTTTCCACAACACTTTCACTCTACATCTGACTCCAAAAAAAGAGGGGTTTCTATATTGATACATAGATCTTTAGACTTCATAGTAGATAAAGTTTGCAAGGATAAGGAAGGAAGATTTGTGATAGTTCAGGGCATGATGCAAGATACAAAGATAGTGTTTTGTAATATATACGCCCCTAATGAGACTCAAAACGCCTTCTTTTCTCAACTGTCACAAAGACTCACACAGTGGTCACAAGCTAGAATAATTCTGGCGGGCGACTTTAATGTTAATATGACTCCATTAGGGGGGTCAGAAAGTGGGAAACTGACAAGTAAACAACATAGAACCAATAGCATAACAAAGTCCATTAAAACCTCACTGGCAGAACATAATTTGGTGGATTCGTGGGAGGCAGTGGGCAACTCAGGGCATGACTATACTTACTACTCTCCAGCGCATAAAATTTATACCACTCTTGATTATATATATGTAAGCCAGATCCTTACTCCCAATTTAGTCAAATCAGGCACCCAGGCATGTGCCTGGTCAGACCACTCACTGGTATACTTGGAACTTTCGGGACTCTTGGACTTTTCTAGGCAGAGATCATGGACATATAACCCAACATTATTAAGGGACCCCGAGATACATGGGAGAATTCAGAAGGCACTGGGGGAATATTGGGATATAAATGAAAATTCAGTAAGAAACCCGTTAGTAAGTTGGGCTGCTCATAAACCTTTCCTAAGAGGACTTCTTATAAAGTCGATCAAAAACAAGAATTCAATTAGACTAGTAAACACACTTCAGGGGGAGGTGGAACAACTGGAAAGGGAACACCAACGTACACTGTCTGACAGGACATATAGAATACTGACGACTAAACGAAGGGAACTGGCCAAAATATTAAACGACGCATCTATAAGAGCGGCCCTAAGACTGAAAGCTCAGTACTTTGTGTTTGCCAACAAACCGGACAGATACCTAGCACATAAATTAAGAGAGCGGAACAAATTCTTCTCTATACCTAAATTATTTCAGAGTAACAGTGTTTTGACCTCGAATCCGCAGGAAATATCAGACAGCTTTGCTCGGTATTACGAGAGTCTTTATGACGGGAAGAAAGTGGCCCCAGGGAATACAGCACAACAGACAACTAGATTCTTGGACAGGGCAGGACTAAAAGTGATAGAGGACAGTGACCTAGAGAGTCTTAATGCGAAAATCACGAGTGCAGAGGTATTAGGGGTGATTAGGGACCTAAAAGTAGGCAAGGCGGCAGGACCTGATGGCCTGACAGGGGAGTACTACAAACTTTTTAAAAAAGAATTGCTACCACATTTAGTCAATTTTTGTAATGGGATCATGGAAGGGTGGGAGTTGCCACAAGAGTTGTTGCAAGCAAAGATTATAGTGATACCGAAAAATGGGAAAAATGCAAAATATTGTCATAACTACAGACCGATTTCCCTGATAAATCACGATATCAAAATATTCGCAAAAATTATGGCAAACAGACTAAAGGTGATTCTACCCTCACTGATCCATCAAGATCAGATAGGGTTTGTTCAGGGGAGGGAGGCCCCGGATAATGTAAGGAGAGTGGTGACCCTGACTGATTACTTGATGGCGACTGAGAAACCAGCTCTACTCCTGTCGCTAGACGCGGAAAAAGCGTTCGACAGGGTAGACTGGGATTTTATGTTTTGAGTGTTAAACACTATGGGTTTTAAGGGGGAGTTTGTTCAGGCACTAAAAGGCATATATTCCAGGCCAACGGCGGTGGTGGGGGCAGCGGGATACCTGTCGAGACCAATAGATGTTTTGAATGGAACCCGTCAAGGGTGCCCGCTGTCGCCGTTGCTATTTGCAATTTGTATAGAGCCACTGGCTTCGTACATCAGGAATGAGAAAAATATTTCGGGGGTGCAGATAGCCTCCTCTGAATATAAACTAATGCTGTTTGCGGACGATGTTCTGTTGACGCTCACTAGGCCACTATGTTCCCTGCCTAATCTCTATAGAGTTTTGGAGGAGTTCTCAGATATCTCGGGGTACAAGATCAACCGAGACAAATGCGAGGCTCTGCCGATCTGTCTACCCTCCCATACTATGAAGGCTGTGGAGCTGAACTTTGTTCTTTCCTGGGCGAAAACTAACATAACGTACTTAGGGGTTAAGCTGAACGGAAAGATTGCAGATCTATATAGGTTAAATTATATCCCTATCTATAAAGCTATTAAGAAGGATTTGGGTAGGTGGAAAAAGGGTAATTTTTCGTGGTATGGGAGGCTCATGGCTGTTAAGATGAATGTCCTGCCAAGGCTAATGTACCTTTTTAGAGCTCTGCCAATCAAAATACCAATATCGGAATTGAGGGGTCTACAGGTAGACCTTTTAAGATTTCTGAGAGGAGACGGGAAGGCTAGAATAGCTTCACAATTGTTGAAGCAACACAGGCAGGTGGGGGGAGTAGGAGCCCCCAACTTGGTGGAGTACTACCAGGCATCTAGGCTGGCACAGACGGTGGTATTGAGCAAATCTAATAACGATTTAGTCTGGCCAAAGATCGAGGCAGAATTGGCAGGATGTAATAGCTCAGCAGATATATTATGGGACCCGGAGATACACAAAATGTCGAGGGGATACAAATCCACAATTACATTGAATTCAATCAGCTTGTGGAATAAGATTACGAGGGAATTAAAGCTATGTAGGACAGAGTCTTTACTTATGCCAATTAAATTCCTATTGCCCACAGAAGTGAGAAAGGTAGTGAATAAATGGGAAAATAAGGGCCTATATAGGGTGGCTAATTTTCTACATAGTTCAAGTAAACTCACGTTTATCCAAGTCAGAGAGAAATTAGAACCAGAACAGTTAAAGTGGTACATGTACTTACAGATTTCCTCTGCGCTATCAAAATACATGACACACAAACAGGCACAACCGACAACAGCTCTTGAGAGAATGATTAGAGCCCCCACAAGGGGAAAGCGACTGATTTCTCAAATCTACCTGTTAATTCAGGAGGCCAAGTATACTACCAAGTCACCCTTAATTGAGAGATGGGAAAGGGATACATTAGATACTTGGGAAAAGAGTGAATGGGACGACTTGATGTTAAATGCTAGCAAGGGATTGATTAGTGCGGACATGAGAGAAAACTGCATTAAGGTTTCTTTTAGATGGTATTTGACACCTGTAAGGACAGCACACTATACTTCATCACATCAAGGAAACTGCTACAGAGGTTGTCATGACAGGGGGACTTTTAAACACATGTGGTGGGATTGCCCGGGGGTTCAGTCACTCTGGAGGAGACTGTCAGACTTGATAGGGTCTCTGTTAGACGAAAATGTAACCTTGACAATGTCACAAGCACTACTGCACGATAAGGTAAGGCCATTCAACAGGTCCATTAATAAGTTTATTAAAATTCTTTGTACATGTTTGAGAATCTGTGTGGCTAGGCATTGGAAGGTAGGAACACCCTCATGGCAAGAGGTAGTGGATAAAATCTCAGACACATATAATATGTCAGAATTGGCGGCCTGGGAACAGGGGCACCCTGAACAGTTTCAGAAGGTATGATATTATTGGATACTGAGGAAAGAGTAGCAGTAAGGGGTGGACACACGGAGTAGGCAGTAGAAACTAGATTGGGGGAAGCCACCCAATATGATGAATGACAACGGAACATGATGCAGTTACATTCGCATTAGGAAACTTGACTGTGTATAATATTCAACACATTCACAAATAGACAATCACCTCTAATTTAGGAGATACGGCACCTCCTGAGGGGGGAGGGGGGTTATAGGATAGGATAGGTTTAGTTAAGGCTCATGGTACAAGGTATGGGGCTCACTCTACGTGACCGGAGAATATAAAAGTGAGGAGTATTTGAGCAACAATGGTTTGGCAGAGTCTGCAATGAATATATGGCAAATCGACCCATATGTACTAGTTATTGTACTGTTTGATTTTTTTTTCTTGTTTAAATCTTGTAAACCAATAAAAACTATTTCAACTAAATAAATCTTCTATTTTGAAACCCTAGCCTGTGACACAGTGCGCAAAAATCGCATAGGTTTCTCCCAGAAGCTGACGTACGGCAAAAACCATAGAAGCCCAACATCAGCTTTACGCCATGAAGTGCTTGCCCTTCAGTACACTGACAAAAAGACCTGTACATACTGTCTACAATGCATGAGGAAAGTACAGTGCCAAGGTCTGTCAGGGAAAAGGATGCAGAAATCTAAAAATCACAGTGCATTGTTGAAGGGAGTTGATTTAGCTGATCAGTGCATACAACCATATCTGGTTCACGGCAAGACCAAAACCTGGTACAAAATATTAGCCATGTACACAGCAGTCTATAATGCATATGTGCTGTACAAAAAAGCACAGGGAAGCCATAACATTTTCCTGTAGTTTACACTAAAGCTTTTATAATTTATATTGTTTAACCAGACCCTAAGCCTCCCACATTTTGAGTCAGAGAATGTCTAGAGACTTTGCGGCAAACACTTTCCTTGTAGGATCCCCCCCCCCCCCCCCACCTGCAAAAAAGTCACTGCATAAAAAGTGCAGGGTCTTTTTGTAACAAAGGGAGCTACTATTGCCCTTCCTGCTAATCTGTACCAGGCCTATGTTTTACAGACAGTTTTTGAGTCTTCCATACAGAGGTAAATGTATTGATTCAAATGACTCTGTATGTGTTCTTGATTTATTTGTGGTTATTCTGTATTCCTAACCTCAGCCTGTCCTGATTACTCTTTGTCAGCTGTCTGTACCAACCTCACCTTATTGGATTGTTATACCGACTTCTCTGACTTCTGGATCCCTTGACCTTGGTCTTTACCTGTTTAGATTAAGCCCAACCACTCTAAGGTCATGATAAAGTGGCTACACAAAACATTTCAAAATAGCCCATTTAGAATACCCTGTGTTGTCTAAGTTTTAAATGGTATGCCGTCATGGACTAGGCTGCCATACTGCCTCAAAGTTGATATATGCCCAGAAAATCAGTGAGTTAAATTGCCATGTATGAAGACTGAAATGGACAGGCCCCATATTTGGCCCTGTATCTTCCAAAACCCCCATAAACATGGGGGTGTATTGTTGTACTTGTAAGTAAGTGGGTTATACATTGATTTCTTCTGCACATGAATTACACACAAATGTGGTCTATATAGACAAATCAAACTTTCTCTTGACGCAGAGATATTCCTGAAATCTTGTCAATTCCCAAAGACAAATGTTAGATGAGCTTGTTTGCAATTGAGTGTTCCCAGTCCATTCGAGAGGCTGAAATAACCATCAGATTGAAGAAGGGAACAAAATTACTTGAGGCTGTAACATTCTACACATTGATTAGATCAGAACACATGCTCATTTTACATCGGTTCTTGATTGGACAGAGCAAAAAAGACCAGGAATATTAATCCTATTTGTCTTGTCAAGAGCTGTATCCCTGAACTGCTCTTGATGTGCAAAACGTTCTTAATTGTGAAATCAACAGCTTTACATATTTATAAAACATTTTTTGCATGCAGAGTTTGTGCAATGCAGTGGTATTTTTCATAGTTTTATAGAACTTCTTGATAATGTGACTTTTGGGATGCATGTGTAAAACTGTAGAGTAAAATTTCTTAATCTGATTAAGTGCAGTCTTGTTAAGACGCACATTGCTTAATGAATCTTATGTTCAGATCAGTGTTTGCAACACTTAATCTATGCCACGTGCACAATAGGTTTAGGATACCATCAGTTTAAAGCATAATACCCCATTAAAAGCCAGAAGACCACTCAATCAGTATTGCCTAGTTAAATGATCTTTTTTAAGGTATCTTCCATCTAATTCTATCACCGTAAATTATCTAGAATAATGATCAATATGAGAATATTGATTAGTGGTGATGACTGCAGTGGTTTAACCCTTTATGTTGTTCCCCAGAAGAATCACATACAGGTGGAAAGAAAAAGTGTGGTCAGAAGCTGGTCTGTTCTAGTCTTTGGCTACTGATTACTTTTTTAAATCTGGAAACCAAACATTGTTTAGACTTTAAATGGACAATAAACACAAGCAATTACAAAGTTGTTGTTTTTTTTTTTGCAATAAACTAACATAGTGGTAAATGTGAAATGCTTTGAATGCATTAAAGGGACATTATACACTAAATACATTTAAAGGAACAGTCAACACCAAAATTGTTGTTTAAAAAGATAAATAACACCTTTACTACCCATTCCCCAGCTTTGCATAACGAACATTGTTATATTAATTTACTTTATAACATTTAAACCTCTCCTTCTGATACCTGCAGTGTAACTTAGGATCCATAATGGCAGCACCCATGATTAGAGGGAGGTGCATAACATTTATTAAGTGTCCTTTTAACACCTTCTTTACTGCAGATGTGTTAAAATGGTTACCCCCCCCTTTTTTCCTCAATGCTTGGTGCACAAATTAGCATCAAACCAAATTATGTTAATTGATGCAATTGATGTGTGCTTTGGCTACGTTAAGTAACTATAAATAACAGAAAATGTTGAACTATTGCAAAGTATTAGATTACTCCCACCTGGCTACTTCATGATGACTCCCACCTGGCTACTTCATGATGACTCCCACCTGGCTACTTCATGATGACACCCACCTGGCTACTTCATAATGACTCCCACCTGGCTACTTCATAATGACACCCACCTGGCTACTTCATAATGACACCCACCTGGCAACATATTCTGTTTAGAGCACATATGCAGTGCAAGTTGTCTCAAAATTGGTAGTCTTCATTTCCTTCTTAATATGAGGAGAGTCCATGGCATCATTCCTTACAGTTGGGAAATACTGACCCTGGGCATCAGGAGGAGGCAAAGATACCCCAGCCAAAAGCTCAAATACTCCCCCTACTTCCCTCATATTCCAGTCATTCTTTGCCTTTCCTCACAGGAGGTTGGCAGAGAAGTGTCAGAAGATACGGAGTAGTTCCTTATGAAGAGTATCTGCCCTTCGAAATGGGGCTGGCGTTTTAAGTAGTCTTATCAGCCTCTCAGTGAGAGCATCAATGAATGTTAGAGTCTGGAGATGCAAGGAGAGTCTTTCTGCGAATCCATCTATACTCGTATTAACAATCAGTGTTGACGAGTTTCACTGCCTGCTTCCATTACTTAAGTCCATGTCAGGAGTGATGCCTCAAGACTGTCAAACTTGAGAGGCTATGTTTCTGTTCCACAGCAAAGATTCCGGTAAGATCGTTTCATTTTGTATACACATATAACGCAAGAAGACAGGCTCACAGTGTGACTCCTTTTATCTGTAATGGAATCAAGGGTTAATATCTACGGAGGGGGATTATTGAACAGGGGGGGTTAATCACATAATTTATTTTATTACGATTATGCTGCGACGTGTGAGATGAGGCTCAGGCAGATGTTGGAATGTACAGGTTTTACTTTTGTTTTGTAAGCTGCGCAGCCTGAAAGGCTTAGCACGCTTTTTCCTATAGAAGTAGCGGTCCTGCATTGCGCACCACGTGACCGGGTGTGGTCACACGGATTTCCTCTTTTCTGACCGTGCGGTTTACTAGAGACGAAGACGGTTTCTCTGTTGGGCCTGGGTCATAGGAGGTGGTGAGTGCCCCAGCACTAAAGGTGGCGTTTTTTTTTCTTTCTCAATAGTCTGCTTTATAAGCGCAAGCTATGGAGGATTCTGCTACTTTAGTGGGTACTCCTTCTTCACCTAAGTCTAATACCTGTCTATATTGTGAGGAGGCCACTGTGTACCCGCCTGCTCAATTATGTTCCACATGCCTTGATAATGTAATCGTGTCAAAGAAGGTTAATATGTTTAGTACCACTGAGGAGTCTCCATCCCGTGAGGTGCGCACCCTACAATCATCTCCCAATACACATAGCTTCTCGTAGCACTTCTAATCCTCCATCTGGAGGGGCCCTTTTACCGCCAGACTTTACTGAGCAGTTACAAACGGGAGATTGTGGTTCCTTCTTTGTGTCCTAATCCTCCTCCTTCAAAGGAACGTTTACTTCATAATCTGGATGTTGTTTGAGCTTTGAAGTTTTACCTTCAAGGTACTAAGGATGTTAGACAAACTTCTTCCTTGTTTATTATCTACTCTGGGAAGCTTAAGGGTCTGAAGGCCTCTTCAACTTCCTTATCCTTTTGGTTGAGGAATATTATACGCTTAGCTTACGAGTCAGCGGGACTTGGACCTCCTCAGAAGATTACGGCTCATTTCACTAGAGCGGTGGCTTCCGCTTGGGCCTTTAAGAACGAGGCCTCTATGAAGCAGATTTGTAAGGCGACTACCTGGTCTTCCTTACATACTTTTTCAAAATTCTACAAATTTTAAGTTTTTGCTTCGGCTGAAGCAGCTTTTGGGAGAGAGGTTTTGCAGGCTGTGGTGCCCTCAGATTAGGATCCGCATTTTCTTTACCCCTCCCATTATCATTCAGTGTCCACTAGAGCTTAGGTATAGTTTTCCCAACAGTAAGGAATGATGCCGTGGACTTTCCTCACATTAAGAAGGAAAACATAAATCATGCTTACCTGATAATTTCATTTCCTTCTGTATTAGGAGAGTCCATGGCCCCCTCCCCGTATACTCCGATGGGCGGACCAAAATTTGTTTTTCTCTTCCGGAACCATTTATACCCTGATATTTCTCCTACTGTTCCTTGTTCCCTTGGCAGAATGACTGGGATATGAGGGAAGTAGGGGGAGTATTTGAGCCTTTGGCTGGGGTGTCTTTGCCTCCTCCTGGTGGCCAGGTTCAGTATTTCTCAACAGTAAGGAATGATGCCGTGGACTCTCCTCATACAGAAGGAAATTATCAGGTAAGCATAATTTTATGTTTTTCAGACTTGCAGTGAAAGTCAATTGTAGCGTTTGTGAAACGCTAGGATTAACCATTGAAACAAATATAGGGGACTTTCATTAATTTCCCACACGGCTATTGGCTGAGAGGTGGAAAGGTCGCCTCTTAGCAAAACAGCGTTTTGCCATGGGCTGCCTGAACAGCTCAGTGCGACGAACGCTTTAAACAAATAAAGTAGCTTTCTGAATTAAGTATTTTATACTTCATGAATGAAAGTCCCCTTTATTTGTTTTAATGTTCAATCCTAGCGTTTCACAAACGCTACGATTGACTTTCACTTTAAGTTGTAGGAAAAAATGAATAATTTATATTGCAAAGGTTTTTACTATGCATAATTCTGTATGTTCATTTAAATTCTCAATGTCTTTACTGTATATACTTTATTTAAGGGCATACAACTAATTTATAAATTAGTAAGAGTGCCACATAACCTCTATAAATATGAGAGGAAACCATATTTACACTTAGTGATCAGTGTTCTCTTCAGTGCATTTTAACCACCTGGCTAAAGGTTTATAGCATAAATTATCCTTAAATAAATGTATGTTAAATTATGCAATAAATGTGTGCTTTGGATAGCAGAAAATGTTTTCCCCGATATATTAAAAAGTATTACACTGCCCTCACTCGACTACATCACAATGCCATCCGGCTGGCAGAACACTGCTTGATTTAAATCTGTTTATATTCCTTGTAATAAACTATATTACCTCCTCACACACTGGTATGTGTCTTTGGACTGGTCTATATATTTTTTTTCTGGAGCCATATTATTTCTCTCTATAGATCCTATATTAGTTATTCAATAACCAAAGCTGGCAAGAAACTGATGGTTATTTATGGGTAGGAGAGTAATCCAAAGACTTCTGGGAAAGTTGAGTTCATGAAACAATGGGCTTGGTTTATGAAGCTGTGAATGCAGCCTTGCAGTGCCTTCATATTGCTGCTCCTTAACCCTTCTACACCAGCTCTTAAGTGGCGTTTCTCAACCCCCCCATACTTTTCCAGCTGGGGAGGATTGACAGCTCCTGCTTGAGCATGATTAGCTGCGCATGAGCAGGGGGCGGTTTTGCTCAAGCAGTGGCTTATGCAATGATAAATTTGAACAGCGTATTGCTGCTCGCTAGCTGCAGTGCTGGACAGACAGGGCTGGAGATGTCCGCTCTTTTCTGTCCTTTAAATGGAGCTACTACTTCATGTGTATTGCAAACATGCTTCAATACAATACTTGTGTTTAATTTTGAGCTTTATATCTCTTTGAAAACCATTACGTCTTCATAGTTTTGTTAATAGCATATGGCTCTTGTCATGTGGGTATTTTCATTTCCTCTTGGAGGCGACCTTCCCAGAACCCTTTGGATTCCTCCTAAATTAACAGCTGTTTCCTGGTAGCTTCAGTTCCACTGAAGGATTTTTTGGGGGAAAGTATATGGCACCAAACGGAGATAAACCCCTGCCTGTGGGGCTGCCACTAGAAAATTTGGGTCCCTTACATAACCATTAATCAGCCAAAGCCCCCCCCCTTGACATGTGCAATTTTTGACCAAGTGACTAAAACGTATATGCACTTTATTCTTAAAGGGACATAATACCCTGTGTTGTCTAAGTTTTAAATGGTATGCCGTCATGGACTAGGCTGCCAAACTGCCTCAAAGTTGATATATGCCCAGAAAATCAGTGAGTTAAATTGCCATGTATGAAGACTGAAATGGACAGGCCCCATATTTGGCCCTGTATCTTCCAAAACCCCCATAAAACCTGGACATGGGGGTGTATTGTTGTACTTGTAAGTAAGTGGGTTATACATTGATTTCTTCTGCACATGAATTACACACAAATGTGGTCTATATAGACAAATCAAACTTTCTCTTGACGCAGAGATATTCCTGAAATCTTGTCAATTCCCAAAGACAAATGTTAGATGAGCTTGTTTGCAATTGAGTGTTCCCAGTCCATTCGAGAGGCTGAAATAACCATCAGATTGAAGAAGGGAACAAAATTACTTGAGGCTGTAACATTCTACACATTGATTAGATCAGAACACATGCTCATTTTACATCGGTTCTTGATTGGACAGAGCAAAAAAGACCAGGAATATTAATCCTATTTGTCTTGTCAAGAGCTGTATCCCTGAACTGCTCTTGATGTGCAAAACGTTCTTAATTGTGAAATCAACAGCTTTACATATTTATAAAACATTTTTTGCATGCAGAGTTTGTGCAATGCAGTGGTATTTTTCATAGTTTTATAGAACTTCTTGGTAATGTGACTTTTGGGATGCATGTGTAAAACTGTAGAGTAAAATTTCTTAATCTGATTAAGTGCAGTCTTGTTAAGACGCACATTGCTTAATGAATCTTATGTTCAGATCAGTGTTTGCAACACTTAATCTATGCCACGTGCACAATAGGTTTAGGATACCATCAGTTTAAAGCATAATACCCCAAAAAAGCCAGAAGACCACTCAATCAGTATTGCCTAGTTAAATGATCTTTTTTAAGGTATCTTCCATCTAATTCTATCACCGTAAATTATCTAGAATAATGATCAATATGAGAATATTGATTAGTGGTGATGACTGCAGTGGTTTAACCCTTTATGTTGTTCCCCAGAAGAATCACATACAGGTGGAAAGAAAAAGTGTGGTCAGAAGCTGGTCTATTCTAGTCTTTGGCTACTGATTACTTTTTTAAATCTGGAAACCAAACATTGTTTAGACTTTAAATGGACAATAAACACAAGCAATTACAAAGTTGTTGTTTTTTTTTTGCAATAAACTAACATAGTGGTATATGTGAAATGCTTTGAATGCATTAAAGGGACATTATACACTAAATACATTTAAAGGAACAGTCAACACCAAAATTGTTGTTTAAAAAGATAAATAACACCTTTACTACCCATTCCCCAGCTTTGCATAACGAACATTGTTATATTAATTTACTTTATAACATTTAAACCTCTCCTTCTGATACCTGCAGTGTAACTTAGGATCCATAATGGCAGCACCCATGATTAGAGGGAGGTGCATAACATTTATTAAGTGTCCTTTTAACACCTTCTTTACTGCAGATGTGTTAAAATGGTTACCCCCCCCCTTTTTTCTTCAATGCTTGGTGCACAAATTAGCATCAAACCAAATTATGTTAATTGATGCAATTGATGTGTGCTTTGGCTACGTTAAGTAACTATAAATAACAGAAAATGTTGAACTATTGCAAAGTATTAGATTACTCCCACCTGGCTACTTCATGATGACTCCCACCTGGCTACTTCATGATGACTCCCACCTGGCTACTTCATGATGACTCCCACCTGGCTACTTCATAATGACTCCCACCTGGCTACTTCATAATGACACCCACCTGGCAACATATTCTGTTTAGAGCACATATGCAGTGCAAGTTGTCTCAAAATTGGTAGTCTTCATTTCCTTCTTAATATGAGGAGAGTCCATGGCATCATTCCTTACAGTTGGGAAATACTGACCCTGGGCATCAGGAGGAGGCAAAGATACCCCAGCCAAAAGCTCAAATACTCCCCCTACTTCCCTCATATTCCAGTCATTCTTTGCCTTTCGTCACAGGAGGTTGGCAGAGAAGTGTCAGAAGATACGGAGTAGTTCCTTATGAAGAGTATCTGCCCTTCGAAATGGGGCTGGCGTTTTAAGTAGTCTTATCAGCCTCTCAGTGAGAGCATCAATGAATGTTAGAGTCTGGAGATGCAAGGAGAGTCTTTCTGCGAATCCATCTATACTCGTATTAACAATCAGTGTTGACGAGTTTCACTGCCTGCTTCCATTACTTAAGTCCATGTCAGGAGTGATGCCTCAAGACTGTCAAACTTGAGAGGCTATGTTTCTGTTCCACAGCAAAGATTCCGGTAAGATCGTTTCATTTTGTATACACATATAACGCAAGAAGACAGGCTCACAGTGTGACTCCTTTTATCTGTAATGGAATCAAGGGTTAATATCTACGGAGGGGGATTATTGAACAGGGGGGGTTAATCACATAATTTATTTTATTACGATTATGCTGCGACGTGTGAGATGAGGCTCAGGCAGATGTTGGAATGTACAGGTTTTACTTTTGTTTTGTAAGCTGCGCAGCCTGAAAGGCTTAGCACGCTTTTTCCTATAGAAGTAGCGGTCCTGCATTGCGCACCACGTGACCGGGTGTGGTCACACGGATTTCCTCTTTTCTGACCGTGCGGTTTACTAGAGACGAAGACGGTTTCTCTGTTGGGCCTGGGTCATAGGAGGTGGTAAGTGCCCCAGCACTAAAGGTGGCGTTTTTTTTTTCTTTCTCAATAGTCTGCTTTATAAGCGCAAGCTATGGAGGATTCTGCTACTTTAGTGGGTACTCCTTCTTCACCTAAGTCTAATACCTGTCTATATTGTGAGGAGGCCACTGTGTACCCGCCTGCTCAATTATGTTCCACATGCCTTGATAATGTAATCGTGTCAAAGAAGGTTAATATGTTTAGTACCACTGAGGAGTCTCCATCCCGTGAGGTGCGCACCCTACAATCATCTCCCAATACACATAGCTTCTCGTAGCACTTCTAATCCTCCATCTGGAGGGGCCCTTTTACCGCCAGACTTTACTGAGCAGTTACAAACGGGAGATTGTGGTTCCTTCTTTGTGTCCTAATCCTCCTTCTTCAAAGGAACGTTTACTTCATAATCTGGATGTTGTTTGAGCTTTGAAGTTTTACCTTCAAGGTACTAAGGATGTTAGACAAACTTCTTCCTTGTTTATTATCTACTCTGGGAAGCTTAAGGGTCTGAAGGCCTCTTCAACTTCCTTATCCTTTTGGTTGAGGAATATTATACGCTTAGCTTACGAGTCAGCGGGACTTGGACCTCCTCAGAAGATTACGGCTCATTTCACTAGAGCGGTGGCTTCCGCTTGGGCCTTTAAGAACGAGGCCTCTATGAAGCAGATTTGTAAGGCGACTACCTGGTCTTCCTTACATACTTTTTCAAAATTCTACAAATTTTAAGTTTTTGCTTCGGCTGAAGCAGCTTTTGGGAGAGAGGTTTTGCAGGCTGTGGTGCCCTCAGATTAGGATCCGCATTTTCTTTACCCCTCCCATTATCATTCAGTGTCCACTAGAGCTTAGGTATAGTTTTCCCAACAGTAAGGAATGATGCCGTGGACTTTCCTCACATTAAGAAGGAAAACATAAATCATGCTTACCTGATAATTTCATTTCCTTCTGTATTAGGAGAGTCCATGGCCCCCTCCCCGTATACTCCGATGGGCGGACCAAAATTTGTTTTTCTCTTCCGGAACCATTTATACCCTGATATTTCTCCTACTGTTCCTTGTTCCCTTGGCAGAATGACTGGGATATGAGGGAAGTAGGGGGAGTATTTGAGCCTTTGGCTGGGGTGTCTTTGCCTCCTCCTGGTGGCCAGGTTCAGTATTTCTCAACAGTAAGGAATGATGCCGTGGACTCTCCTCATACAGAAGGAAATTATCAGGTAAGCATAATTTTATGTTTTTCAGACTTGCAGTGAAAGTCAATTGTAGCGTTTGTGAAACGCTAGGATTAACCATTGAAACAAATATAGGGGACTTTCATTAATTTCCCACACGGCTATTGGCTGAGAGGTGGAAAGGTCGCCTCTTAGCAAAACAGCGTTTTGCCATGGGCTGCCTGAACAGCTCAGTGCGACGAATGCTTTAAACAAATAAAGTAGCTTTCTGAATTAAGTATTTTATACTTCATGAATGAAAGTCCCCTTTATTTGTTTTAATGTTCAATCCTAGCGTTTCACAAACGCTACGATTGACTTTCACTTTAAGTTGTAGGAAAAAATGAATAATTTATATTGTAAAGGTTTTTACTATGCATAATTCTGTATGTTCATTTAAATTCTCAATGTCTTTACTGTATTTACTTTATTTAAGGGCATACAACTAATTTATAAATTAGTAAGAGTGCCACATAACCTCTATAAATATGAGAGGAAACCATATTTACACTTAGTGATCAGTGTTCTCTTCAGTGCATTTTAACCACCTGGCTAAAGGTTTATAGCATAAATTATCCTTAAATAAATGTATGTTAAATTATGCAATAAATGTGTGCTTTGGATAGCAGAAAATGTTTTCCCCGATATATTAAAAAGTATTACACTGCCCTCACTCGACTACATCACAATGCCATCCGGCTGGCAGAACACTGCTTGATTTAAATCTGTTTATATTCCTTGTAATAAACTATATTACCTCCTCACACACTGGTATGTGTCTTTGGACTGGTCTATATATTTTTTTTCTGGAGCCATATTATTTCTCTCTATAGATCCTATATTAGTTATTCAATAACCAAAGCTGGCAAGAAACTGATGGTTATTTATGGGTAGGAGAGTAATCCAAAGACTTCTGGGAAAGTTGAGTTCATGAAACAATGGGCTTGGTTTATGAAGCTGTGAATGCAGCCTTGCAGTGCCTTCATATTGCTGCTCCTTAACCCTTCTACACCAGCTCTTAAGTGGCGTTTCTCAACCCCCCCATACTTTTCCAGCTGGGGAGGATTGACAGCTCCTGCTTGAGCATGATTAGCTGCGCATGAGCAGGGGGCGGTTTTGCTCAAGCAGTGGCTTATGCAATGATAAATTTGAACAGCGTATTGCTGCTCGCTAGCTGCAGTGCTGGACAGACAGGGCTGGAGATGTCCGCTCTTTTCTGTCCTTTAAATGGAGCTACTACTTCATGTGTATTGCAAACATGCTTCAATACAATACTTGTGTTTAATTTTGAGCTTTATATCTCTTTGAAAACCATTACGTCTTCATAGTTTTGTTAATAGCATATGGCTCTTGTCATGTGGGTATTTTCATTTCCTCTTGGAGGCGACCTTCCCAGAACCCTTTGGATTCCTCCTAAATTAACAGCTGTTTCCTGGTAGCTTCAGTTCCACTGAAGGATTTTTTGGGGGAAAGTATATGGCACCAAACGGAGATAAACCCCTGCCTGTGGGGCTGCCACTAGAAAATTTGGGTCCCTTACATAACCATTAATCAGCCAAAGCCCCCCCCCTTGACATGTGCAATTTTTGACCAAGTGACTAAAACGTATATGCACTTTATTCTTAAAGGGACATAATACCCAAATGTTTAAACACTTGAAAGTGATGCAGCATAGCTGTAGAAAGCTGACTAGAAAATATCACCTGAACATCTCTATGTAAAAAAGAAAGATATTTTACCTCAAAAGTTCCTCAGTAGCCACCTCCCATTGTAAAGGATTTCTAAGCAGCATTTTAGTGCGCCTGTCCTGGGACAGCTGAAAGGATGAGCCTTGTGAACTCTCATATTATTTCACCAATCAGGTAAAGGAAGCTTACTATGAAATCTCATGAGATCACAGTAAGAGTTCATGACCTCAGCACTGCTGATGCTGATTGGCTTCTGTTCATTTCTTCATTTTTTTTTATTTTTACCTGCAGCTGGGAGCAGCTGAGTATAACTTTTTTACATAGAACTTACTCTGCTGAGCTGAGGAAATGGTGAGGTAAAATATCTTCATTTTTTACATAGAGATGCTCAGGTGATATTTTCCTGTCAGCTTTTTACAGTTATACTGCTTCAGTTTCAAATGATTTAGCATATGAGTATTATGTCCCTTTAAGTGTAGTCAAACTTTGGAAATGTTTTAAAGGTAGTAACACACAAACTCAGAAACACACACATACACTCATACACTGAAACACACATAAGGATTCACATATAGACACTCTAGCAGACACGCAAAGAAACGCACAAACAATCTCAGACACAGACACCCACACAGACACTCAGCACTTGTTTACATTGACCTGACAAGTAATGAGGTAGACTACAGTTTTGTCAAAAAAGGAGATTTAAAAACAAAATATGGAGTTCTGATTATCTTTTTGTCAAGGAAGATGCCAACTATATGATGACAACAGCATGCAGTGGCTGAAGGGAAGGGCCCTGAACTGCCTAAACAATAGTTTAAAGTTTAAGTGGTGGATTGGTGACTTCCGGAAAGGTCTCATTAGTCTCAAAGTCTGTAGAAATATGTGAATAATCAGTAGTAAGGTCAAAATGTCCTAAAAAGGAACAGACAATGGACACGCACACACACAAACTCAAACACAAGCTTGCACATACACCCAAGGAAACACCCACAGATAAAGCCTTAGAAAACACACACAGACAGACACCCACAGAAAACACACAGACATACACAGGCCTACACACACACACACACACACACACACACCCTCACACACATCCACAGAAAATGCACAGACAGACACACACACACACACACAAACTCTCACAGAGAGAGCCACAGAAAAAAAAATACATACACACTCATAGAGACACCAACAAAAGCACAAAGGCATAAACAGACACCCACAGAAACACTTGCAGGAGGTAAAATTTCTGCACATTGCCATCCCCTAAATCAATCATATTTGTAAATGTGCAAACAAAAATACTTTTGTGAATTCAAAAATGTACATTATTGACCTGTCAAAATGGGTAGATGAAGAAAAGTACTTTTAAAAGGTTGACATATGTTTGGGGTTTCCCTCCCCCCCATTTTCCCAAACCAAGAGCACCACTTCAAATCTGGTGTACAAATGTTCCCATCTGTCAGCTGTACTCATGGAATTTGAAAATACTGTACTCTGTATGGTCTTGGGGGAACCATGACCTGTGGTACTCGTTCTCATACCATTAGATCTGGTTAGGATTTAGGCTTGTTTGTAAGTATTGCAAAATTAAGTCAACTGTAGTGTAAACTTAAGTGTTAAGTTAACCTTTCTCATTTCAAACACTGAGCAATCTTAGCCTGAGAGTATAGCATTTTATGCAGATGTAAAAATCTGAGTTACAATGCCTCCTGGCATCTGGAAAATCCTTTCATAAAGGGGCAGTAAACTGGAAGGTAATTTTATATATATATAATATATAATATATATATATATATATATATATATATATATATATATATATATATATATATATATATATATATATATATATATATAAATCTTATCTGACAAAAGGGCACCTACCATTTGTGTATTGAGGAGGAAACATTTCTGCATGGTTTTAAATATAGAATTTCTACAGCATTGTCAAATAATCATAAATACACTGCTGCATATTGATAAAAAAATGTGAGATTGCACAAAGAAAAAAAAAACATTTACTAAGTACGTACTACCTCCTCTGCAAATGAAAGTGATCTGCCGTCTGACTCGGGCACTCACTGTACATACCGAAGTGCAAAGTCTGTCTCACTCTGTGCATATACTGGTTTAGTGCACACTCAGAAATCCTCTCAAATGCTAATGCTTTACTCCTTGTAATGACATTTCCCACGCTCAATAGCACTCTGCTGTAGCGCCCTCTGGTGGCTGCCAAAATGTACAAAAAAAGTTTTTTTTAAAAATAATAGTCGTGCTTGCCTCATGGGCCCCTGACAGGAGTCGCCCTATTCACCCCCTGATGGCAGCCCTGCCTGTCTGAGCTGGCCATATTGACTATCACTAGGAACATGAATAAGCAGATTCCATCAGTAAATATAAATATGCTTTTATCTGATGGTATTATGGTAACACATAGATGTTGACTGGTGGGCTTACACCAAAAGCATCTTTATAATGGTAGATCATTGGTTTCCAGATGTGCTTTTTGCAAGACCCTCATACCCTTACCCGCTTGTGAAATATCAGCTGTATATTTGATTGGTAAAAAATGTAATCTTGGCAAAGCGGAAGAGGTAGCTGATCCTTTTCACAATTGTTAAAGCTATAACTCTATCATAATGAGACTTTATCTAAAAGGGACATTACATGGGTCATGTACTGTAAACTTTTTTACCCTTTTAATATGTTCTCAATTATTAATTTTACTGGTTTTTTTTTTACAGTGTTTACTGCTGAATGAATACAACATACTTTCTCCAACATAGGTGTGTCCGGTCCACGGCGTCATCCTTACTTGTGGGATATTCTCTTCCCCAACAGGAAATGGCAAAGAGCCCAGCAAAGCTGGTCACATGATCCCTCCTAGGCTCCGCCTACCCCAGTCATTCTCTTTGCCGTTGTACAGGCAACATCTCCACGGAGATGGCTTAGAGTTTTTTAGTGTTTAACTGTAGTTTTTATTATTCAATCAAGAGTTTGTTATTTTAAAATAGTGCTGGTATGTACTATTTACTCAGAAACAGAAAAGAGATGAAGATTTCTGTTTGTATGAGGAAAATGATTTTAGCACCGTAACTAAAATCCATGGATGTTCCACACAGGACTGTTGAGAGCAATTAACTTCAGTTGGGGGAACAGTGTGCAGTCTCTTACTGCTTGAGGTATGACACATTCTAACAAGACGATGTAATGCTGGAAGCTGTCATTTTCCCTATGGGATCCGGTAAGCCATGTTTATTAAGATAGTAAATAAGGGCTTCACAAGGGCTTATTAAGACTGTAGACTTTTTCTGGGCTAAATCGATTCATTATTAACACATATTTAGCCTTGAGGAATCATTTATTCTGGGTATTTTGATATGATTATATCGGCAGGCACTGTTTTTGACACCTTATTCTTTAGGGGCTTTCCCTAATCATAGTCAGAGCCTCATTTTCGCGCCGGTATGGCGCACTTGTTTTTGAGGACAGCATGGCATGCAGCTGCATGTGTGTGGAGCTCTGATACATAGAAAAGTCTTTCTGAAGGCATCATTTGGTATCGTATTCCCCTTTGGGCTTGGTTGGGTCTCAGCAAAGCAGATTCCAGGGACTGTAAAGGGGTTAAATATAAAAACGGCTCCGGTTCCGTTATTTTAAGGGTTAAAGCTTCCAAATTTGGTGTGCAATACTTTTAAGGCTTTAAGACACTGTGGTGAAATTTTGGTGAATTTTGAACAATTCCTTCATACTTTTTCGCAATTGCAGTAATAAAGTGTGTTTAGTTTAAAATTTAAAGTGACAGTAACGGTTTTATTTTAAAACGTTTTTTGTGCTTTGTTATCAAGTTTATGCCTGTTTAACATGTCTGAACTACCAGATAGATTGTGTTCTGACTGTGGGGAAACCAAGGTTCCTTCTCATTTAACTATATGTATTTTATGTCATAAAAAAATTTAGTAAAAATGATGCCCAAGATGATTCCTCAAGTGAGGGGAGTAAGCATGGTACTGCATCATCCCCTCCTTCGTCTACACCAGTCTTGCCCATACAGGAGGCCCCTAGTACATCTAGTGCGCCAATACTCCTTACTATGCAACATTTAACGGCTGTAATGGATAATTCTATCAAAAACATTTTAGCCAATATGCCCGCTTATCAGCGAAAGCGCGACTGCTCTGTTTTAGAAAATTCTGTAGAGCATGAGAACGCTGATGATATGGTTTCTGAAGGGCCCCTACACCAGTCTGAGGGGGCCAGGGAGGTTTTGTCTGAGGGAGAAATTTCAGATTCAGGAAACATTTCTCAACAAGCTGAACCTGATGTGATTACTTTTAAATTTAAGTTGGAACATCTCCGCGCTCTGCTTAAGGAGGTGTTATCCAATTTGGATGATTGTGATTATCTGGTCATTCCAGAACCACTATGTAAAATGGAAAAGTTCTTAGAGGCCCCGGGGCCCCCCGAAGCTTTTCCTATATCCAAGCGGGTGGCGTACATTGTTAGTAAAGAATGGGACAGGCCCGGTATACCTTTAGTACCTCCCCCCATATTTATAAAATTGTTTTCCTATAGTCGACCCCAGAAAGGACTGATGGCAGACAGTCCCCAAGGTCGAGGGGGCGGTTTCTACTCTACACAAGCGCGCCACTATACCCATAGAAGATAGTTGTGCTTTCCAAGATCCTATGGATAAAAAATTAGAAGGTCTGCTAAAGATGTTTGTTCAGCAAGGTTCCCTTCTACAACCAATTGCATGCATTGTCCCTGTCACTGCAGCCGCGTGTTTCTAGTTTGATGAGCTAGGAAAGGCGATTATTAGTAATTCTTCTTCTTATGAGGAGATTATGGACAGAATTCGTGCTCTTAATTGGCTAATTCTTTCACGCTAGACGCCACCTTGCAATTGGCTAGGTTAGCGGCGAAAAAATTCTGGGTTTGCTATTGTGGCGCAGAGCGCTTTGGTTAAAATCTTGGGCAGCGGATGCGTCTTCCAAGAACAAATTGCTTGACATTCCTTTCAAGGGGAAAACACTCTTTGGCCCTGACTTGAAAGAGATTATCTCTGATATCACTGGGGGCAAGGGCCACGCCCTTCCTCAGGATAGGTCTTTTCAAGACCAAAAATAAACCTAAGTTTCGTCCCTTTCGCAGAAACGGATCAGCCCCAAGGGCTACGTCCTCTAAGCAGGAAGGTAATACTTCTCAAGCCAATCCAGCCTGGAGACCTATGCAAGGCTGGAACAAAGGAAAGCAGGCCAGGAAACCTGCCACTGCTACCAAGACAGCATGAAATGCGGGCCCCCGATCCGGGACCGGATCTGGTGGGGGGCAGACTCTCTCTCTTCGCTCAGGCTGGGGCAAGAGATGTTCTGGATCCTTGGGCGCTAGAAATAGTCTCCCAAGGTTATTCTCTGGAGTTCAAGGGGCTTCCTCCAAGGGGGAGGTTCCACAGGTCTCAGTTGTCTTCAGACCACATAAGAAGACAGGCATTCTTACATTGGGTAGAAGACCTGCTAAAAATGGGAGTGATTCATCCTGTTCCATTAGGAGAACAAGGGATGGGGTTCTACTCCAATCTGTTCATAGTTCCCAAAAAAGAGGGAACGTTCAGACCAATCTTAGATCTCAAGATCTTGAACAAGTTTCTCAAGGTTCCATCGTTCAAGATGGAAACCATTCGAACACTTCTTCCTTCCATCCAGGAAGGTCAATTCATGACCAAGGTGGATTTCAAGGATGCGTATCTACATATTCCTATCCACAAGGAACATCATCGGTTCCTAAGGTTTGCATTCCTGGACAAGCATTTCCAGTTCGTGGCGTTTTCTTTCGGATTAGCCACTGCTCCTAGGATTTTCTCATAGGTACTAGGGTCCCTTCTGGCGGTGCTAAGACCAAGGGGCATTGCTGTAGTACCTTACTTGGACGACATTCTGATTCGAGCGTCGTCCCTTCCTCAAGTAAAGGCTCACACGGACATTGTCCTGGCCTTTCTCAGATCTCACGGATGGAAAGTGAACGTGGAAAAGAGTTCTCTATCTCCGTCAACGAGGGTTCCCTTCTTGGGAACTATAATAGACTCCTTGGAAATGAGGATTTTTCTGACAGAAGCCAGAAAAACAAAACTTCTAGACTCTTGTCGGATACTTCATTCCGTTCCTCTTCCTTCCATAGCGCAGTGCATGGAAGTGATAGGTTTGATGGTAGCGGCAATGGACATAGTTCCTTTTGTGCGCATTCATCTAAGACCATTACAACTGTTCATGCTCAGTCAGTGGAATGGGGACTATTCAGACTTGTCTCCGAAGATACAAGTAAATCAGAGGACCAGAGACTCTTTCCGTTGGTGGCTGTCCCTGGACAACCTGTCACAAGGGATGACCTTCCGCAGACCAGAGTGGGTCATTGTCACGACCGACGCCAGTCTGATGGGCTGGGGCGCGGTCTGGGGATCCCTGAAAGCTCAGGGTCTTTGGTCTCGGGTAGAATCTCTTCTACTGATAAATATTCTGGAACTGAGAGCGATATTCAATGCTCTCAAAGCTTGGCCTCAGTTAGCGAGGGCCAAGTTCATACATCAACCATCAGGGGGGAACAAGGAGTTCCCTAGCGATGGAAGAAGTGACCAAAATCATTCTATGGGCGGAGTCTCACTCCTGCCACCTGTCTGCTATCCACATCCCAGGAGTGGAAAATTGGGAAGCGGATTTTCTGAGTCGTCAGACATTGCATCCGGGGGAGTGGGAACTCCATCCGGAAATCTTTGCCCAAGTCACTCAACCGTGGGGCATTCCAGACATGGATCTGATGGCCTCTCGTCAGAACTTCAGAGTTCCTTACTACGGGTACAGATCCAGGGATCCCAAGGCGGCTCTAGTGGATGCACTAGTAGCACCTTGGACCTTCAAACTAGCTTATGTGTTCCCGCCGTTTCCTCTCATCCCCAGGCTGGTAGCCAGGATCAATCAGGAGAGGGCGTCGGTGATTTTGATAGCTCCTGCGTGGCCACGCAGGACTTGGTATGCAGATCTGGTGAATATGTCATCGGCTCCACCATGGAAGCTACCTTTGAGACGAGACCTTCTTGTTCTAGGTCCGTTCGACCCACTCCAGCTGACTGCTTGGAGATTGAACGCTTGATCTTATCAAAGCGAGGGTTCTCAGATTCTGTTATTAATACTCTTGTTCAGGCCTGAAAGCCTGTAACCAGAAAAATTACCACATTATTTGGTATATCTGTTGGTGTGAATCTGCAGGATTCCCTTGGGACAAGGTTAAGATTCCTAAGAGTCTATCCTTCCTTCGAGAAGGATTGGAAAAAGGATTATCTGCAAGTTCCTTGATGGGACAGATTTCTGCCTTGTCTGTGTTACTTCACAAAAAGCTGGCAGCTGTGCCAGATGTTCTAGCCTTTGTTCAGGCTCTGGTTAGAATCAAGCCTGTTTACAAAATTTTGACTCCTCCTTGGAGTCTCAACCTAGTTCTTTCAGTTCTTCAGGGGGTTCCGTTTGAACCCTTACATTCCGTTGATATTAAGTTATTATCTTGGAAAGTTTTGTTTTTGGTTGCAATTTCTTCTGCTAGAAGAGTTTCAGAATTATCTGCTCTGCAGTGTTCTTCTCCTTATCTGGTGTTCCATGCAGATAAGGTGGTTTTGCGTACTAAACCTGGTTTTCTTCCAAAAGTTGTTTCTAACAAAAACATTAACCAGGAGATAGTTGTGCCTTCTTTGTGTCCTAATCCAGTTTCAAAGAAGGAACGTTTGTTGCACAACTTGGATGTAGTTCGTGCTCTCAAATTTTACTTAGCAGCTACTAAGGATTTCAGACAAACTTTGTCTTTGTTTGTTGTTTATTCTGGTAAACGGAGAGGTCAAAAAGCAACTTCTACCTCTCTCTCCTTCTGGATTAAAAGCATTATCCGATTGGCTTATGAGACTGCCGGACGGCAGTCTCCTGAAAGAATCACAGCTCACTCCACTAGGGCTGTGGCTTCCACATGGGCCTTCAAGAACGAGGCTTCTGTTGATCAGATATGTAAGGCAGCGACTTGGTCTTCACTGCACACTTTTTCTAAATTTTACAAATTTGATACTTTTGCTTCTTCTGAGGCTATTTTTGGGAGAAAGGTTTTGCAAGCCGTGGTGCCTTCCATTTAGGTGACCTGATTTGCTCCCTCCCTTCATCCGTGTCCTAAAGCTTTGGTATTGGTTCCCACAAGTAAGGATGACGCCGTGGACCGGACACACCTATGTTGGAGAAAACAGAATTTATGTTTACCTGATAAATTACTTTCTCCAACGGTGTGTCCGGTCCACGGCCCGCCCTGGTTTTTTTAATCAGGTCTGATAATTTATTTTCTTTAACTACAGTCACCACGGTAACATATGGTTTCTCCTATGCAAATATTCCTCCTTAACGTCGGTCGAATGACTGGGGTAGGCGGAGCCTAGGAGGGATCATGTGACCAGCTTTGCTGGGCTCTTTGCCATTTCCTGTTGGGGAAGAGAATATCCCACAAGTAAGGATGACGCCGTGGACCGGACACACCGTTGGAGAAAGTAATTTATCAGGTAAACATAAATTCTGTTTTTATTATCAAGAAAACATTTTTTAATAAAAAGCCTGCTAACTAGATATCCTTCTGTTTAGGTGATGGTTGCAGAAGCACTTGATATCTCAAGGGAAACCTATTTTGCTATATTAATGGACCGTGAGTGTAACGGTCCTGTTCTTGTGGGCAGTCCTAAAGGAGGCGTGGATATCGAAGAGGTTGCAGAAAAAACTCCAGAACTTATATTTAAGGTGAGTTTATAAAATAAAGGGGTTATAGTCATGTGTATAAATTGTTATATATAGAAAATGTGTGTCTCACTTATCAGGCATTTACGATAAAGTTAAAGGGACAGTCTACTTGAACATTTTATTGTTTAAAAAGAAAAATCACTTTATTACCCATTCCCCAGTTTTGCATAACCAACAGTTATATTAATATACTTTTTTAAGACATGATGAGTCCACGGATCATCTCAATTACTAATGGGATTTTCACCTCCTGATCAGCAGGAGGAGGCAAAGAGCACCACAGTAGAGCTGTTAAATAGCTCCTCCCTTCCCTCCCACTCCAGTCATTCTCTTTGCCTACATTAGTGATAGGAAGAGGTAAAGTGAGGTGTTAGTTTTAGATTCTTTAATCAAGATTTTATTATTTTTAAAGTAGTGCCATAGTGTGCTGCTTTGTCCTAGGGTGTAGCCGTAGTTCATATCGGTCTCTTCAGTAGAGCATTGGTGGCTTTAGAGCAATGGGAACTTGTGGGACATAATTCTCACTGCACCTCCCATATTATTGCTGCTGCCCTAATCCTGAAAACCTGAGGATATTTTGTCAGGAATTTCATTTTTCTTCACAGGTCCATGTGGGGGATAGGACCCCTCAAACCTGGTGAACTGCCTTGCTGTCAGGCAGACATTTGGGGTAAGTGCTTTATTTTTTTTCCTGGGACTCTTAGAGGAAAAGGAGCACTTTACTTTTCTTTATTATTATATAATGGCTTACAATAATTAGGCACTTTATTAAGGGACAAGGAAGCTCTCAGAATCTGAGAGTAAAAGGACAGCGTGTTACAGGCACTGGGGCTGGGAGTTTAGCTTTTTCTGGTGGTTCTATATTATTGGCGTTTATTTTTTAAGGAATTAACGTCTGTTTGAGTGTTGTTGCGATTGGTCATGCCCTCGATGGGCGGATCGTTTGTTTTGCACGCCGTTTTCTCTGCGTCTCTTCCTGTGGGCAATGTAAAGTCAGGAGACAGACCGGGTTGTTTTCCCTGCCTAGATACGCATGGTTTGTCAAGTGCAGGCATTTCTAGATGCGGAGAGTTGCTGTTTTGTTCCTCTATCGAATCCGGATTGCTGCTAAGAGGGAAAGAGAGGCTCCGGTCTTGCAGTCAGGTAGGCACCTCAGCAGAGCTGCTGAGGTGTAGGGGTGTCATTATTATTTGTTTTTGATTGTTAAGACATTTTTTCTCACACGCAGTAAAAAAGTTACTTTTAAATGTAAAGGGACAGTAACGTTTTTTTACATTTAAACTTTTTTTTTTATAAAATTAAAGTTTTTATTGCACTCTTATATTATTGACATTTAGTATGGACCAAGGAGACTTGCAAAGTGTTACTTGCTCCTTGTGTTTGGATGCAAATGTGGAACCACCAATACCTTTCTGCCCCTCATGTATTGAGAGGACGTTAAAGTGTCAGTAAACCTAAAATATAATGATATATAATTGTGCACATAGTGCAGAATTATATAACATTATATTAGTGCTATCGTTCTAAAACGTAATATTCCCTTTTAATTTTTTATAAATATGACAGTTTCTCAGACCCGCTCTCTGTACTCTGCTGAGCGGGTCTGTTTTTATTCCACAGCGCATCGGGCCAGCTGTATAGTCACAGCCCGGCCCGACCGCGCCATAACATTAAGTCCAGCTCGCTCCTGCTGTCAGACAGAGCAGGAGCGAGCTGCACTTAGTGTTATGGCGCGGTCGGGCCTGGCTGTGACTATACAGCTGGCCCGATGTGCTGTGGAATAAAAACAGACCCGCTCAGCAGAGTACAGAGAGCGGGTCTGAGAAACTGTCATATTTATAAAAAATTAAAAGGGAATATTACGTTTTAGAACGATAGCACTAATATAATGTTATATAATTCTGTGCAGAATTATATAACATATTTTAGGTTTACTGTCCCTTTAAGTTATAGGGAAAAGATTTTTTTTCTGAGCAAATTCTTTTTCAAGCGGATGCTGTTCAAGAATCTGATGGGATTCAGGGTACGCCGCAGCTTTCTCCCCATACGTCCCAAATATTAGTGCCTGCTCATGCAGTGCCCTGTACTTCTGCTCTGGCGCCCGCTGGAGTTACTGTAAAAGACATAGTTGCTCTCATGTCTTCCTCTATTTCTGATGCATTGTCTGCTTTTCCATTATTGCAGGGCAAACGTAAGAGGAAAAGCAGACATTCAGTAAGTGAAGTTTCTGATGCAGTTGTGGCATTATCGGAGTTACCCTCCCAAGGGACTGAAGAGGAGGGTAATGTGGTTTTATCTGAAGGTGAAATTTTTAGATTCTGAAAGTTCATTGCCTCTGATGGATTCATAGGTGGTATCTTACGTTTAAACTTGAACACCTCCGCCTGTTACTCTGGGAGGTTTTGATTACTTTGGATGACTGTGACTCCACGATTGTGGTTGCCCCTATGAAGTCTAGTAAGTTGGACA
The DNA here is from genome assembly GCF_027579735.1 of Bombina bombina. Classification (NCBI taxonomy): domain Eukaryota; kingdom Metazoa; phylum Chordata; class Amphibia; order Anura; family Bombinatoridae; genus Bombina; species Bombina bombina. The sequence goes on along the minus strand of NC_069505.1, from coordinate 247,088,031 downwards.
GTTATTTTGGAGTTCCTTCTTACTCAGACATATTTCCTGTACTAAAGCGAGCTTCAGAAATCATTACTAAGGAATGGGAGAGACCTGGCATTCCTTTCTCCCCCTCTCCTATTTTTAAGAAGATGTTTCTTTCATGTAATTAGCAAGAGTCCATGAGCTAGTGACGTATGGGATATACATTCCTACCAGGAGGGGCAAAGTTTCCCAAACCTTAAAATGCTTATAAATACACCCCTCACCACACCCACAAATCAGTTTTACAAACTTTGCCTCCTATGGAGGTGGTGAAGTAAGTTTGTGCTAGATTCTACGTTGATATGCGCTCTGCAGCAGGTTGGAGCCCGGTTTTCCTCTCAGCGTGCAGTGAATGTCAGAGGGATGTGAGAAGAGTATTGCCTATTTGAATGCAATGTTCTCCTTCTACGGGGTCTATTTCATAGGTTCTCTGTTATCGGTCGTAGAGATTCATCTCTTACCTCCCTTTTCAGATCGACGATATACTCTTATATATATATATACCATTACCTCTGCTGATTTTCGTTTCAGTACTGGTTTGGCTTTCTACAACATGTAGATGAGTGTCCTGGGGTAAGTAAGTAAGCTTATTTTCTGTGACACTCTAAGCTATGGTTAGGCACTTTTTTATAAAGTTCTAAATATATGTATTCAAACATTTATTTGCCTTGACTCAGGATGTTCAACATTCCTTATTTTCAGACAGTCAGTTTCATACTTGGGATAATGCATTTGAATCAATCATTTTTTCTTACCTTAAAAAATTTGACTTTTTCCCTGTGGGCTGTTAGGCTCGCGGGGGCTGAAAATGCTTCATTTCTCCAACATAGGTGTGTCCGGTCCACGGCGTCATCCTTACTTGTGGGATATTCTCTTCCCCAACAGGAAATGGCAAAGAGCCCAGCAAAGCTGGTCACATGATCCCTCCTAGGCTCCGCCTACCCCAGTCATTCTCTTTGCCGTTGTACAGGCAACATCTCCAAGGAGATGGCTTAGAGTTTTTTAGTGTTTAACTGTAGTTTTTATTATTCAATCAAGAGTTTATTTTAAAATAGTGCTGGTATGTACTATTTACTCTGAAACAGAAAAGAGATGAAGATTTCTGTTTGTATGAGGAAAATGATTTTAGCAACCGTTACTAAAATCCATGGCTGTTCCACACAGGACTGTTGAGAGGAATTAACTTCAGTTGGGGGAACAGTGAGCAGTCTTTTGCTGCTTGAGGTATGACACATTCTAACAAGACGATGTAATGCTGGAAGCTGTCATTTTCCCTATGGGATCCGGTAAGCCATTTTTATTCAGACAGTAAATAAGGGCTTCACAAGGGCTTATTAAGACTGTAGACATTTTCTGGGCTAAATCGATTCATATATTACACATATTTAGCCTTGAGGAATCATTTAATCTGGGTATTTTTGTTAAATAATATCGGCAGGCACTGTTTTAGACACCTTATTCTCTAGGGGCTTTCCCTAATCATAGGCAGAGCCTCATTTTCGCGCCGGTATTGCGCACTTGTTTTTGAGAAGCATGACATGCAGTCGCATGTGTGAGGAGCTCTGATACATAGAAAAGACTTTCTGAAGGCTTCATTTGGTATCGTATTCCCCTTTGGGCTTGGTTGGGTCTCAGCAAAGCAGATACCAGGGACTGTAAAGGGGTTAAAGTTAAAAACGGCTCCGGTTCCGTTATTTTAAGGGTTAAAGCTTCCAAATTTGGTGTGCAATACTTTTAAGGCTTTAAGACACTGTGGTGAAATTTTGGTGAATTTTGAACAATTCCTTCATACTTTTTCGCAATTGCAGTAATAAAGTGTGTTCAGTTTAAAATTTAAAGTGACAGTAACGGTTTTATTTTAAAACGTTTTTTGTACTTTGTTATCAAGTTTATGCCTGTTTAACATGTCTGAACTACCAGAAGCCAAGGTTCCTTTTCATTTAAATAAATGTGATTTATGTGACACTGAAAATGATGCCCAAGATGATTCCTCAAGTGAGGGGAGTAAGCATGGTACTGCATCATTCCCTCCTTCGTCTACACGAGTCTTGCCCACTCAGGAGGCCCCTAGTACATCTAGCGCGCCAATACTCCTTACTATGCAACAATTAACGGCTGTAATGGATAATTCTATCAAAAACATTTTAGCCAAAATGCCCACTTATCAGCGTAAGCGCGACTGCTCTGTTTTAGATACTGAAGAGCATGAGGACGCTGATGATAATGGTTCTGAAATGCCCCTACACCAGTCTGAGGGGGCCAGGGAGGTTTTGTCTGAGGGAGAAATTTCAGATTCAGGGAAAATTTCTCAACAAGCTGAACCAGATGTGATTACATTTAAATTTAAGTTGGAACATCTCCGCGCTCTGCTTAAGGAGGTATTATCCACTCTGGATGATTGTGAGAATTTGATCATCCCAGAGAAACTATGTAAAATGGACAAGTTCCTAGAGGTCCCGGGGCTCCCAGAAGCTTTTCCTATACCCAAGCGGGTGGCGGACATTGTAAATAAAGAATGGGAAAGGCCCGGTATACCTTTCGTCCCTCCCCCCATATTTAAAAAATTGTTTCCTATGGTCGACCCTAGAAAGGACTTATGGCAGACTGTCCCCAAGGTCGAGGGAGCGGTTTCTACTTTAAACAAACGCACCACTATACCCATAGAAGATAGTTGTGCTTTCAAAGATCCTATGGATAAAAAATTAGAAGGTTTGCTTAAAAAGATGTTTGTTCAGCAAGGTTACCTTCTACAACCAATTTCATGCATTGTCCCTGTCACTACAGCCGCGTGTTTCTGGTTCGATGAGCTAGTAAAGGCGATCGATAGTGATTCTCCTCCTTATGAGGAGATTATGGACAGAATCCGTGCTCTCAAATTGGCTAATTCTTTCACCCTAGACGCCACTTTGCAATTGGCTAGGTTAGCGGCGAAGAATTCTGGGTTTGCTATTGTGGCGCGTAGAGCGCTTTGGTTGAAATCTTGGTCAGCGGATGCGTCTTCCAAGAACAAACTCCTTAACATTCCTTTCAAGGGGAAAACGCTGTTTGGCCCTGACTTGAAAGAGATTATCTCTGATATCACTGGGGGTAAGGGCCACACCCTTCCTCAGGATAGGTCTTTCAAGACCAAAAATAAACCTAATTTTCGTCCCTTTCGTAGAAACGGACCAGCCCCAAGTGCTACGTCCTCTAAGCAAGAGGGTAATACTTCTCAAGCCAAGCCAGCCTGGAGACCAATGCAAGGCTGGAACAAGGGAAAGCAGGCCAAGAAACCTGCCACTGCTACCAAGACAGCATGAAATGTTGGCCCCCGATCCGAGACCGGATCTGGTGGGGGGCAGACTCTCTCTCTTCGCTCAGGCTTGGGCAAGAGATGTTCTGGATCCTTGGGCACTAGAAATAGTCTCCCAAGGTTATCTTCTGGAATTCAAGGGGCTTCCCCCAAGGGGGAGGTTCCACAGGTCTCAATTGTCTTCAGACCACATAAAGAGACAGGCATTCTTACATTGTGTAGAAGACCTGTTAAAAATGGGAGTGATTCATCCTGTTCCATTAGGAGAACAAGGGATGGGGTTCTACTCCAATCTGTTCATAGTTCCCAAAAAAGAGGGAACGTTCAGACCAATCTTAGATCTCAAGAGCTTAAACACGTTTCTCAAGGTTCCATCGTTCAAAATGGAAACCATTCGAACAATTCTTCCTTCCATCCAGGAAGGTCAATTCATGACCACGGTGGATTTAAAGGATGCGTATCTACATATTCCTATCCACAAGGAACATCATCGGTTCCTAAGGTTCGCATTCCTGGACGAGCATTACCAGTTCGTGGCGCTTCCTTTCGGATTAGCCACTGCTCCAAGGATTTTCACAAAGGTACTAGGGTCCCTTCTAGCGGTGCTAAGACCAAGGGGCATTGCAGTAGTACCTTACTTGGACGACATTCTGATTCAAGCGTCGTCCCTTCCTCAAGCAAAGGCTCACACGGACATAGTCCTGGCCTTTCTCAGATCTCACGGATGGAAAGTGAACGTGGAAAAGAGTTCTCTATCTCCGTCGACAAGGGTTCCCTTCTTGGGAACAATAATAGACTCCTTAGAAATGAGGATTTTTCTGACAGAGGCCAGAAAAACAAAACTTCTAAACTCTTGTCAAACACTTCATTCCGTTCCTCTTCCTTCCATAGCGCAGTGCATGGAAGTAATAGGTTTGATGGTAGCGGCAATGGACATAGTTCCTTTTGCGCGCATTCATCTAAGACCATTACAACTGTGCATGCTCAGTCAGTGGAATGGGGACTATACAGACTTGTCTCCGAAGATACAAGTAAATCAGAGGACCAGAGACTCACTCCGTTGGTGGCTGTCCCTGGACAACCTGTCACAAGGGATGACCTTCCGCAGACCAGAGTGGGTCATTGTCACGACCGACGCCAGTCTGATGGGCTGGGGCGCGGTCTGGGGATCCCTGAAAGCTCAGGGTCTTTGGTCTCGGGAAGAATCTCTTCTACCGATAAATATTCTGGAACTGAGAGCGATATTCAATGCTCTCAAGGCTTGGCCTCAGCTAGCGAGGGCCAAGTTCATACGGTTTCAATCAGACAACATGACGACTGTTGCGTACATCAACCATCAGGGGGGAACAAGGAGTTCCCTGGCGATGGAAGAAGTGACCAAAATCATTCAATGGGCGGAGACTCACTCCTGCCACCTGTCTGCAATCCACATCCCAGGAGTGGAAAATTGGGAAGCGGATTTTCTGAGTCGTCAGACATTACATCCGGGGGAGTGGGAACTCCATCCGGAAATCTTTGCCCAAATTACTCATCTGTGGGGCATTCCAGACATGGATCTGATGGCCTCTCGTCAGAACTTCAAGGTTCCTTGCTACGGGTCCAGATCCAGGGATCCCAAGGCTACTCTAGTAGATGCACTAGTAGCACCTTGGACCTTCAAACTAGCTTATGTATTCCCGCCGTTTCCTCTCATCCCCAGGCTGGTAGCCAGGATCAATCAGGAGAGGGCGTCGGTGATCTTGATAGCTCCTGCGTGGCCACGCAGGACTTGGTATGCAGATCTGGTGAATATGTCATCGGCTCCACCATGGAAGCTACCTTTGAGACGAGACCTTCTTGTTCAAGGTCCGTTCGAACATCCGAATCTGGTCTCACTCCAGCTGACTGCTTGGAGATTGAACGCTTGATCTTATCAAAACGAGGGTTCTCAGATTCTGTTATTGATACTCTTGTTCAGGCCAGAAAGCCTGTAACTAGAAAAATTTACCACAAAATATGGAAAAAATATATCTGTTGGTGTGAATCTAAAGGATTCCCTTGGGACAAGGTAAAGATTCCTAGGATTCTATCTTTTCTTCAAGAAGGATTGGAGAAAGGATTATCTGCAAGTTCCTTGAAGGGACAGATTTCTGCCTTGTCTGTGTTACTTCACAAAAAGCTGGCAGCTGTGCCAGATGTTCAAGCCTTTGTTCAGGCTCTGGTTAGAATCAAGCCTGTTTACAAACCTTTGACTCCTCCTTGGAGTCTCAACTTAGTTCTTTCAGTTCTTCAGGGGGTTCCGTTTGAACCCTTACATTCCGTTGATATTAAGTTATTATCTTGGAAAGTTTTGTTTTTTAGTTGCAATTTCTTCTGCTAGAAGAGTTTCAGAATTATCTGCTCTGCAGTGTTCTCCTCCTTATCTGGTGTTCCATGCAGATAAGGTGGTTTTACGTACTAAACCTGGTTTTCTTCCAAAAGTTGTTTCTAACAAAAACATTAACCAGGAGATAGTCGTGCCTTCTTTGTGTCCGAAACCAGTTTCGAAGAAGGAACGTTTGTTGCACAATTTGGATGTTGTTCGCGCTCTAAAATTCTATTTAGATGCTACAAGGGATTTTAGACAAACATCTTCCTTGTTTGTTGTTTATTCTGGTAAAAGGAGAGGTCAAAAAGCAACTTCTACCTCTCTCTCTTTTTGGATTAAAAGCATCATCAGATTCGCTTACGAGACTGCCGGACGGCAGCCTCCTGAAAGAATCACAGCTCATTCCACTAGGGCTGTGGCTTCCACATGGGCCTTCAAGAACGAGGCTTCTGTTGATCAGATATGTAGGGCAGCGACTTGGTCTTCACTGCACACTTTTACCAAATTTTACAAGTTTGATACTTTTGCTTCTTCTGAGGCTATTTTTGGGAGAAAGGTTTTGCAAGCCGTGGTGCCTTCCATTTAGGTGACCTGATTTGCTCCCTCCCTTCATCCGTGTCCTAAAGCTTTGGTATTGGTTCCCACAAGTAAGGATGACGCCGTGGACCGGACACACCTATGTTGGAGAAAACAGAATTTATGTTTACCTGATAAATTACTTTCTCCAACGGTGTGTCCGGTCCACGGCCCGCCCTGGTTTTTTAATCAGGTCTGATAATTTATTTTCTTTAACTACAGTCACCACGGTATCATATGGTTTCTCCTATGTAAATATTCCTCCTTAACGTCGGTCGAATGACTGGGGTAGGCGGAGCCTAGGAGGGATCATGTGACCAGCTTTGCTGGGCTCTTTGCCATTTCCTGTTGGGGAAGAGAATATCCCACAAGTAAGGATGACGCCGTGGACCGGACACACCGTTGGAGAAAGTAATTTATCAGGTAAACATAAATTCTGTTTTTATTGCGTCATTCTTGGCGCGGACTTTTTTGGCGCAAATTTTTTTTTCTGTTTCTGGCGTCATACGTGTCGCCGGAAGTTGCGTCATTTTTTGACGTTTTTTTGCGTCAAAAGTGTCGGCGTTCCGGATGTGGCGTCATTTTTGGTGCCAAAAGCATTTAGGCGCCAAATAATGTGGGCGTCTTATTTGGCGCTAAAAAATATGGGCGTCATTTTTGTCTCCACATTATTTAAGTCTCATTATTTATTGCTTCTGGTTGCTAGAAGCTTGTTCACTGGCATTTTTTTCCCATTCCTGAAACTGTCATTTAAGGAATTTGATCAATTTTGCTTTATATGTTGTTTTTTCTATTACATATTGCAAGATGTTCCACGTTGCAACTGAGTCAGAAGATACTTAAGGAAAATCGCTGCCCGGTGCTGGAGCTACCAAGCTAAGTGTATCTGCTATAAACTTTTAGTATCTGTTTCTCCAGCTGTTGTTTGTATTGCATGTCATGACAAACTTATTAATGCAGATAAAATTTCCTTTAGTACTGTTACATTCCCTGTTGCTGTTCCGTCAACATCTAATTTTCAGAGTGTTCCTGATAACATAAGAGATTTTATTTTTAAATCCATTAAGAAGGCTATGTCTGTTATTTCTCCTTCTAGTATACATAAAAGTCTTTTAAAACTTCTCTTTTTTCAGATGAATTTTTAAATGAACATCATCATTCTGATACTGATAATGGTTCTTCTGGTTCAGAGGTTTCTGTCTCAGAGGTTGATGCTGATAAATCTTTGTATTTGTTCAAGATAGAATTTATTCGTTCTTTACTTAAAAAAGTATTAATTGCATTAGAAATAGAGGATTCTGGTCCTCTTGATACTAAATCTAAACGTTTAAATAAGGTTTTTAAATCTCCTGTAGTTATTCCAGAAGTGTTTTCTCTCCCTGATGCTATTTCTGAAGTAATTTCCAGGGAATGGAATAATTTGGGTAATTCATTTACTCCTTCTAAAATGTTTAAGCAATTATATCCTGTGCCATCTGACAGATTAGAGTTTTTTGGGACAAAATCCCTAAGGTTAATGGGGCTGTCTCTACTCCTGCTAAACGTACTACTATTCCTACGGCAGATAGTACTTCATTTAAGGATCCTTTAGATAGGAAAATTGAATCCTTTCTAAGAAAAGCTTACTTATGTTCAGGTAATCTTCTTAGACCTGCTATATTTTTAGCGGATGTTGCTGCAGCTTCAACTTTTTGGTTAGAAGCTTTAGCGCAACAAGTAACAGATCATAATTTTATAGCATTATTATTATTCTATAACATGCTAATAATTTTATTTGTGATACCATCTTTTGATATCATTAGAGTTGATGTCAGGTATATGTCTCTAGCTATTTTAGCTAGAAAAGCTTTATGGCTTAAAACTTGGAATGCTGATATGTCTTCTAAGTCAACTTTGCTTTCCCTTTCTTTCCAGGGTAATAAATTATTCGGTTCTCAGTTGGATTCTATTATCTCAACTGTTACTGGAGGGAAGGGAACTTTTTTACCAAAGGATAAAAAATCTAAGGTAAATTTAGGTCTAATAATCGTTTTCGTTCCTTTCCTCACAACAAGGAACAAAAGCCTGATCCTTCATCCTCAGGAGCGGTATCAGTTTGAAAACCATTTCCAGTTTGGAATATATCCAAGCCTTATAGAAACCTAAAGCCAGCTCCTAAGTACCCATGAAGGTGCGGCCCTCATTCTAGCTCAGCTGGTATGGGGCAGATTAAGTTTTCTTCAAAGAAATTTGGATCAATTCCGTTCACAATCTCTGGTTTCAGAACATTGTTTCAGAAAGGTACAGAATTGGCTTCAAGTTAAGGTCTCCTGCAAAGAGATTTTTTTCTTTCCCGTGTCCCAGTAAACACAGCAAAGGCTCAGCATTTCTGAAATGTGTTTCAGATCTAGAGTTGGCTGGAGTAATTATGCCAGTTCCAGTTCTGGAACAGGGGCTGGGGTTTTATTCTATCTCTTCATTGTACCAAAGAAGGTCAATTCCTTCAGACCAGTTCCGGATCTATCAATATTGAATCGTTATGTAAGGATACCAACATTCAAGATGGTAACTGTAGGACTATCCTGCCTTTTGTTTAGCAAGGGCATTATATGTCTACAATAGATTTACAGGATGCATATCTGCATATTCCGATTCATCCAGATCACTTTTAGTTTCTGAGATTCTCTTTTTAGACAAGCATTACCAGTTTTGTGGCTCTACCGTTTGGCCTAGCATCAGCTCCAAGAATTTTTTCAAAGGTTCTCGGTGCCCTTCTGTCTGTAATCAGAGAACAGGGTTTTGGTATTTCCTTATTTGGACGATATCTTGGTACTTGCTCAGTCTTCACATTTTCGCAGAATCTCATACGAATCGACTTGTGTTGTTTCTTCAAGATCATGGTTGGAGGATCAATTTACCAAAAAGTTCATTGATTCCTCAGACAAGGGTAACCTTTTTAGGTTTCCAGATAGATTCAGTGTTTATGACTCTGTCCTTGTCAGACAAGAGAAGTTTAACATTGATATCAGCTTGTCAAAACCTTCAGTCACAATCATTCCCTTTGGTAGCCTTATGCATGGAAATTTTAGGTCTTAGGACTGCCGCATCAGATGCAATCTCCTTGGCTCGTTTTCACATGCGACCTCTTCAGCTCTGTATGCTGAACCAATGGTGCAGGGATTACACAAAGATATCTCAATTAATATCTTTAAACCGATTATACGACACTCTCTGACGTGGTGGACAGATCACCATCGTTTAGTTCAGGGGGCTTCTTTGTTCTTCAGATGCAAGTCTTACAGGTTGAGGAGCTGTGTGGGGGTCTCTGACGGCACAAGGGGTTTGGGAATCTCAGGAGGTGAGTTTACCGATCAATATTTTGGAACTCCGTGCAATTTTCAGAGCTCTTCAGTCTTGGCCTCTTCTGAAGAGAGAGTTGTTCATTTGTTTTCAGATAGACAATGTCACAACTGTGGCATACATCAATCATCAAGGAGGGACTCACAGTCCTCTGGCTATGAAAGAAGTATCTTGAATTTTGGTTTGGGCGGAATCCAGCTCCTGTCTAATCTCTGCGGTTCATATCCCAGGTATAGACAATTGGGAAGCGGATTATCTCAGTCGCCAAACGTTGCATCCGGGCGAATGGTCTCTTCACCCAGAGGTATTTCTTCAGATTGTTCAAATGTGGGAACGCCCAGAAATAGATCTGATGGCTTCTCATCTAAACAAGAAACTTCCCTGGTATCTGTCCAGATCCAGGGATCCTCGGGCGAATGCAGTGGATGCATTATCACTTCCTTGGAAGTATCATCCTGCCTTTATCTTTCCGCCTCTAGTTCTTCTTCCAAGAGTATTCTCCAAGATTCTAAAGGAATGCTCGTTTGTCCTGCTGGTAGCTCCAGCATGGCCTCACAGGTTTTGGTATGCGGATCTTGTCCGGATGGCCTCTTGCCATCCGTGGACTCTTCCGCTAAGACCAGACTTTCTGTCGCAAAGTCCTTTCTTCCATCAGGATCTCAAATCCTTAAATTTTAAGGTATGGAGTTTGAACGCTTGATTCTTGGTCAAAGAGGTTTCTCTGACTCTGTGATTGATGCTATGTGACAGGCTCGTAAATCTGTATCTAGAGAGATGTATTATAGAGTCTGGAAGACTTATATTTCTTAGTGTCTTTCTCATCATTTTTCTTGGCATTCTTTTTGAATAACGAGAATTTTACAGTTTCTTCAGGATGGTTTAGATAAAGGTTTGTCCGCAAGTTCCTTGAATGGACAAATCTCTGCTCTTTCTGTTCTTTTTCACAGAAAGATTGCTAATCTTCCTGATATTCATTGTTTTGTACAAGCTTTGGTTCGTATAAAACCTGTCATTCAGTCAATTTCTCCTCCTTGGAGTTTGAATTTGGTTCTGGGGGCTCTTCAAGCTCCTCCTTTTGAACCCATGTATTCTTTGGTCATTAAATTACTTTCTTGGAAAGTTTTGTTTCTTTTGGCCATCTCTTCTGCCAGAAGTGTCTCTGAATTATCTGCTCTTTCTTGTGAGTCTCCTTTTCTGATTTTTTGATCAGGATAAGGCGGTGCTGCAAACTTCTTTTGAATTTTTTACCTAAGGTTGTGAATTCTAACAACATTAGTAGAGAAATTGTGGTTCCTTCATTATGTCCTAATCCCATGAATTCTAAGGAGAAATCATTGCATTCTTTGGATGCTGTTAGAGCTTTGTATTATTATGTTGAAACTACTAAGTCTTTCCGAAAGACTTCTAGTCTATTTATTTGTCATCTTTTCCGGTTCTAGAAAAGGCCAGAAAGCTTCTGCCATTTCTTTGGCATCTTGGTTGAAATCTTTATTTCATCATGCCTATGTCGAGTCGGGTAAAACTCCGCCTCGAAGGATTACAGCTCATTCTACTAGGTCAGTTTCTACTTCCTGGGCGTTTAGGAATGAAGCTTCGGTTGATCAGATTTGCAAAGCAGCAACTTGGTCCTCTTTGCATACTTTTACTAAATTCTACCATTTTTGATGTGTTTTCTTCTTCTGAAGCAGTTTTTGGTAGAAAAGTACTTCAGGCAGTGGTTTCAGTTTGAATCTTCTGCTTATGTTTTCATTAAACTTTATTTTGAGTGTGGATTATTTTCAGCAGGAATTGGGTGTCTTTATTTTATCCCTCCCTCTCTAGTGACTCTTGCGTGGAAAGATCCACATCTTATCCCATACGTCACTAGCTCATGGACTCTTGCTAATTACATGAAAGAAAACATAATTTATGTAAGAACTTACCTGATAAATTCATTTCTTTCATATTAGCAAGAGTCCATGAGGCCCACCCTTTTTTGTGGTGGTTATGATTTTTTTGTATAAAGCACAATTATTCCAATTCCTTATTTTTTATGCTTTCGCACTTTTGTCTTATCACCCCACTTCTTGGCTATTCGTTAAACTGATTTGTGGGTGTGGTGAGGGGTGTATTTATAGGCATTTTAAGGTTTGGGAAACTTTGCCCCTCCTGGTAGGAATGTATATCCCATACGTCACTAGCTCATGGACTCTTGCTAATATGAAAGAAATGAATTTATCAGGTAAGTTCTTACATAAATTATGTTTTTCCCATAGCTGACTTATTTAATGAGGCTTGGCAAACAGTTCCTAAGATAGAAGGGGCAATTTCCACCTTAGCCAAGAGAACTACTATTCCCATAGAGGATAGTTGTGCTTTCAAAGATCCTATGGACAAAAAATTGTGGCGGCTTATTTGTTTGATGCCCTATCTGAATCTTTCAGAACTGAGACTTCTTTGGAAGAGATCCGAGATAGGATAAAAGCTTTGAAGCTGGCTAATGCTTTTATTACGGACACTTCCTTTCAAATTATTAAATTGGGAGCTAAAATTTCGGGGTTTTCTATTCTGGCATGCAGAGCTTTATGGTTGAAGCCTTGGTCTGCTGATGTATCATCTAAGTCTAAGCTTCTAGCTATTCCTTACATGGGGAAGTCTTTATTTGGACCTGGCCTCACGGAAATTATCTCTGATATCACGGGAGGTAAGGGTCATCTACCTCAGGATAAGAGAAACAAACAAAAAGGGCGACAGAGTAATTTTCGTTCCTTTCGGAATTTCAAGGGAAATTCTTTCTCTTCATCCTCTAAGCAGGAACAATCTAAGCCTACATGGAGACCCAATCAGTCTTGGAATAAGGGGAAACAATCCAAGAAGCCTGCTAGTGAATCCAAGACAGCATGAAAGGCATGCCCCCGATCCGTGCCGGATCTGGTAGGGGCAGACTTTCCTTCTTCATTCCGGCTTGGGTTCAGGATCCCTGGGCAATAGAAATAGTGTCTCCGGGATAGAAATTAGAGTTCAAAAGATTTCCTCCCAGAGTCAGGTTTCTTCTTTCAAGATTATCTGTAGACCAGACGAAAAGAGAGGCGTTCTTACATTGTGTAAAATACCTCTCCGCCCTGGGTGTAATTGTTCCCGTTCCAGTTCTGGAACAGGGTCAGGGGTTCTATTCCAATCTGTTTGTGGTTCACAAAAAGGAAGGAACCTTCATACAGATTCTAGACCTCAAAAGTCTATTCAGATTTAACAGAGTTCCGTCATTCAAGATGGAAACTATTCGTTCCATTCTTCCTTTAATCCAGGAGGGTCAGTTTATGACAAAAGTGGATTTAAAGGATGCGTACCTTCATGTTCCTATTCACAGGGAGCATCACAAGTTTCTAAGGTTTGCCTTCCAGGACAAATACTTTCAGTTTGTGGCGCTTCCTTTCGGCCTGGCCACTGCTCCCAGAATTTTCACCAATGTTCTGGGGTCTCTGCTGGCAGTACTTCGGTCAAGGGGCATTGGAGTGGCACCTTATCTGGACGACATTTTAGTCCAGGCACCATCTTTTCATCAATCAAGGTCTCACACCGACATAGTGTTATCTTTCCTGAGGTCTCACGGGTGGAAGGTAAATGTGAAAAAGAGTTCTCTAGTTTCAAATACAAGAATCACCTTCTTGGCAACCATAATAGATTTATTGTCTATGAATATTTTTTTTTAAAGAAGTCAGGAAATTAAAGATTATCAATACTTGTCTAGTCCTTCAGTCCACTCCTCGGCCGTCAGTGGCTCAGTGCATGGAGTTAATCGGGCTGATAGTGGCAGCAATGGACATTATCCCGTTTGCTCGGTTCCATCTCAGACCCCTGCAGTTTAACATGTTCAGGCAATGGAACGGAGATTATGCGATTTTGTCTCCTCAAATAATTCTGGAGCAGGAGACAAGAAGCTCTCTTCAATGGTGGTTGTCTCTGGATCAGCTTTCGCAGACCATCCTGGGTGGTTGTGACATCAGACGCCAGTCTTCTGATGTTGGGAGCTGTCTGGGGCTCTCTCAAGGCTCAGGGAGTTTGGACTCAGAGTCTGTTCTTCCCATAAATATTCTAGAAATATTCTAGGCAATCTTCAATGCCCTTCTGGCCTTGCCCCAGTTAGCCTCACACGGGTTTATCAGGTTCCAGTTGGTACAATATAATTTCAGTGGCTTACATCAATCAGGGAGGAATGAGGAGTTCCTTAGCGATGATAGAAGTCACCAAAATAATGCAGTGGGCGGAAGCTCACTCTTGTTACCTTTCAGCGATCCACATCCCAGGGGTGGACAACTGGGAGGCAGATTTCCTGAGCAGGCAGACCTTTCATTCGGGGGAGTGGGAACTCCACCCGGAAGTGTTTTCCGATCTGATTCTCAGGTGGGGTCAGCCGGAATTGGATCTCATGGCATCCTGACAGAATGCCAAGCTTCCGAAATACGGGTTGAGGTCCAGGGAATCCCAGGCAGAGCTGATAGATGCTCTGGCAGTTCCTTGGACTTTCAGTCTAGCATACCTATTTCCTCTGAATGCTCTTCTTCCTCGGGTTATTGCCCGAATCAAAGAGGAGAGAGTGTCGGTGATCCTCATAGCGCCGACCTGGCCGCGCAGGATTTGGTATGCAGATCTGGTGGAGATGGCATCTCTGCCACCCTGGAGACTTCCGTTGAGGAAGGACCTTCTAATGCAGGGACCCTTCCTTCACCCAAATCTAGTTTCTCTGAAGCTGGCTGCTTGGAGATTGAACGCCTAATTTTATCCAAGCGGGGGTTTTCTGATTCGGTCATAGAGACCATGATTCAGGCACGTAAACCTGTTAATAGAAGGATTTACCATAAGATTTGGGGTAAATATCTCTATTGGTGTGAATCCAAGGGTTTTCCATGGAGTAAAGTTAGGATTCCTAGAATTTTGTCTTTTCTCCAAGAAGGTTTGGAGAAAGGTTTATCGTCGAGTTCCCTAAAGGGTCAGATCTTGGCCTTATCTATTTTGTTACACAAGTGTCTGGCGGATGCTCCAGATGTTCAATCCTTTTGTCAGGCCTTAGTTAGGATCAGGCCTGTGTTTAAAACAGTTACTCCTCCATGGAGTCTTAATCTTGTTCTCAGAGTTCTTCAAGGGGTTCCATTTGAGCCTATGCATTCCTTAGATATAAAGTTATCTTGGAAGGTTTTATTTCTTGTTGCTATTTCCTCTGCTCGTAGAGTATTGGAGCTCTCGCCGTTACAGTACGAGTCTCCTTACCTTATTTTCCATTCAGACAAGGTAGTTTTGCGTACTAAGTTAGGATTTCTTCCTAAAGTTGTTTCTGACAGGAACATTAATCAGGAGATTGTTGTTCCTTCTTTGTGTCCCAATCCTTCTTCTAAGAAGGAGCGTCTTCTACACAATTTGGATGTGGTCCGTGCTCTAAAGTTTTACTTGCAGGCGACTAAAGATTTTCGTCAGTCGTCTTCTTTGTTTGTCATTTTTTCAGGTAAACGTAAGGGACAGATAGCTATAGCGACTTCTCTTTCCCTTTGACTGAAGAGTATCATACATTTTGCTTATGAGACTGCTGGACAGCAGCCTCCTGAGAGAATTACGGCTCATTCCACAATGGCTGTTGCTTCCTCATGGGCATTCAAGAATAAAGCTTCAGAGGAACAGATTTGCAAAGCTGCAACTTGGTCCTCTCTGCACACTTTTTCAAAATTCTATAAATTTGACACTTATGCTTCAGCTGAGGCCGCTTTTGGGAGAAAGGTTCTTCAAGCAGTGGTGCCTTCCATTTAGGTTCCCTGTCTTGTCCCTCCCGTATCATCTCTGTACTCTGGCTTTGGTATTGGATCTAGGGTTGCCACCTCGGCCATGTTTTCTTGGACACTTATGAGTTACACATGCTGCAGGGTGTTCAGGGAGGAACATGAATAGTGCTATCCAGGGTCACTATTCATGTGCTGTTTAGGTGTGCAATGCATGTTCCCCTCTGCTTACCCTGCAGCATATGTAACTATAAGTGTCCAGGAAAACATGGCCGAGGTGGCTACCCTAATTGGATCCCATTAGTAATTAAGATGATCCGTGGACTCATCGTGTCTTAACAAAGAAAAGAAAATGTATGCTTACCTGATAAATGTATTTCTTTTTTGACACGATGAGTCCACGGCCTGCCCTGTTCTTGTAAGACAGGTTTTTCATTTTTTATAAACGTCAAACACCTCTGCACCTAGGTTTTTCCTTTCTTTCCTTAACTTTGGTCGAATGACTGGAGTGGGAGGGAAGCTATTTAACAGCTCTGCTGTGGTGCTCTTTGCCGCCTCCTGCTGACCAGGAGGTGAATATTCCATTAGTAATTAAGATGATCCGTGGACTCATCGTGTCTTAAAAAAGAAATACATTTTCTTTTTTACCTCTGTGATTACCCTGTATCTAAGCCTCTGCAGACTGCCCCTTATCTCAGTTATATTAATATACTTTTTACTTCTGTGATTACATTGTGTCTAGGCCTCTGCAGACTGCCCCTTATCTCAGTTATATTAATATACTTTTTATCTCTGTGATTACCCTGTATCTAGGCCTCTGCAGACTGCCCCCTTATCTCAGTTATATTAATACACTTTTTACCTCTGTGATTACCTTGTATCTAAGCCTCTGCAGATTGTCTCCTTATCTCAGTTCTTTTTACAAACTTGTATTGTAGCAAGTTAGTGCTGGTTCCTGCATAACTCTATGGGAGTGAGCACAATGTTATCTTTATGGCACACATGAACTAGCACTGTCTGGCTGTAAAAAAAGCTAATAAAACACAGAGATAAGAGGTGGCCTACAGGGGCTTAGAAACAGGCAGATTTAGAGGTTATAAAGTATACTAATATAACTATTTTGGTTATGCAAAGCTAGGGAATGGGTAGTAATGGCGCTATATTTTTTTAAACAATAAAAAAAAAATCAAGAAGACTGTCCCTTTTGAATTCACAAGAGAGTCAGAAAATATAAATGCGCACAAGAGGAGCAAATTACTTATTTCAAATTGGAGGAACTTTGTACTTGGGATGATTTGCTACAATTAGAAACTGAACCAGTTTAAAATGACACTAGTAGATTAGTCCATTCTTACCACAGTTTTAAATAAAAAATAAAATAAAAATTGGCAGCATCAAAATAAAGTAGAAAGTGTGCTGGTGTCATTTACTGGCAGATAATATACAAAACAATTGTGGTAACTTAATTGGCCAGTAACTATACTTTTTTTCAGATAGTCTAAGCCTGATATTTTATTATATTGATATAAATGTGCAATATGCTTTTGATTTGTATATATATATAAAACAAAATGTATTACATGTATTATAGACTTAATCCTAAATCCTAAAGTAATCCGTTCTGCCCAGCTCAAGACAACCTGCTGAAAAAGGAGGCGAACCGCTTATTGTAACCGTTCAATCAGTGTGTTCAGAATAATGTCCCTTTTTAAATGGACAGTATGCACTCATTTTCATATAACTGCATGTAATAGACACTACTATAAAGAATAAATAAAAAAGAAGAGTGCTAACACAAATTTCCTATAGGGGTCGCTCATCACAAATATACAATATACAATGTCAAAAATAAAAGGAAAAAATATATATAAAAATCAACAAAAAATCACCAAAACCATAAAAAAAAAAAAAAAGTGTTCATAACAAAGTCCACAAAGTGCTCCAAGGGAAGTCAGGGCAGCTCTCTGTCATAGGAAGGTCAAGGTCCTGGTTATGCAAGTGATCTAAAAAGAAAAAAAAAACACAGAGGCGCCCAATGGCCTAGTACCATCAACACAATCAGGATATGTATGAGAATAAAGGGCTACTCACAAACGAATAGCACCAGATAGGTTCCAGTCTGCCTGCTTGCACTTAACAGTTGTCCAGCTAACTGTATTGGAACAACCAGGTATCAGCAGTGGAGTCCCTGCAAAAGATATCAATGTGTTCCTAGATGAATACAAAACAAAACCAACATGGACCAGCACAGTATGGTTCAAAGGGGCAAGTAATGTGAAAAAAAACTCACTTAGTACAAAGCACCTCCAGGTGCAATACAAACAGGCTGGAGCTTCTCAGCCGCCCAGCTGACTGGTCCCAGATGGTAAGCAGGTTACACAGCAATAACAGGATGTAAAATATAAAGTGTGTCATTAATTAATTTATTTGTATATTATGTATCATACAATACACTTATAGATGTGTATGTCTGTTACATGTGTATGTCTGTCACATTGTGCTGTGTTAAACATAAACAGCTTTTATTTTTTTGTATATACTGTGGTCTGAGGAAGGGGATATGATCCCCGAAACGTTACATTAAAGGCACATTTTTTGCAAAAGACCAGCGAGTGCAAGCCATCATTTATTGATATATATATATATATATATATATATATATATATATATATATATATATATATATATACATACACACATACATACGCACATACACACGCACACAGTATATATATATATATATATATATATATATACATACACACATACATACACACATACACACGCACACAGTATATATATATATATATATATATACATACACACATACACACACACACACAGTATATATATATATATATATATATATATATATATATATATATATATATATATATATATATATATATATATATATATATATATATATATATATATATATACACAGTCGATATATTGTGGTGTGTTTAGTGGTGCCAAGATTTGGGGCACATTGGAACTGTTTCCGTGGATTGTAATAGACTTACAGTACTGTGGACTACCCCCCCCTACCATGCAGGATCTGTCTTCCAACAGTGGTGCCGTACACACACACACACACACAGTATCTCACAAAAGTGAGTACACCACTCACATTTTTGTAAATATTTTATTAAATATTTTCATAAGACAACACTGAAGAAATGACACTTTACTACAATGTAAAGTAGTGAGTGTACAGCCTGTATAACAGTGTAAATTTACTGTCCCCTCAAAATAACTCAACACACAGCCATTAATGTCTAAACCGTTAGCAACAAAAGTGAGTACACCCCTAAGTGGAAATGTCCAAATTGGGCCCAAAGTGTCAATATTTTGTATGGCCACCATTATTTTCCAGCAGTGGCTTAACCCTCTTGGGCATTGAGTTCACCAGAGCTTCACAGGTTGCACTGGAGTCCTCTTCCACTCTTGACAACATCACGGAGCTGGTGGATGTTAGAGACCTTGTGCTCCCCCACCTTCCATTTGAGGATGCCCCACGGATGCTCAATAGGGTTTAGGTCTGGAGACATGCTTGGCCAGTCCATCACTTTTACCCTCAACTTCTTTATCAAGGCAGTGTTCATCTTGGAGGTGTGTTTGGGGTCTTTATCATGTGGGAATACTGCCCTGCGGCCCAGTCTCCGAAGGATGGGGATCATGCTCTGCTTCAGTATGTCACAGTACATGTTGGCATTTATGGTTCCCTCAATGAACTGTAGCTCCTCAGTGTCGGCCCAGATCATGCCCACCTCCATGCTTGACTGTAGGCAAGACACACTGGTTGCCGCCACACATGCTTGACACCATCTGAACCAAATAAGTTTATCTTGGTCTCATCAGACTACAGGACATGGTTCCAGTAATCCATGTCCTTAGTCTGCTTGTCTTCAGCAAACTGTTTGTGGGCTTACTTGTGCATCATCTTTAGAAGAGGCTTCCTTCTGGGACGACAGTCATGCAGACTAATTTGATGCTCTCGCTCTTCTCTCTCTCGCTCTTCTCTCTCCCTCGCTCTTCTCTCTCCCTCGCTCTTCTCTCTCTCGCTCCTCTCTCTCTCTCGCTCCTCTCTCTCTCTCTCTCGCTCCTCTCTCTCTCTCTCTCGCTCCTCTCTCTCTCTCTCTCGCTCCTCTCTCTCTCTCTCTCGCTCCTCTCTCTCTCTCGCTCCTCTCTCTCTCTCTCTCTCTCTCTCGCTCCTCTCTCTCTCTCTCGCTCCTCTCTCTCTCTCGCTCCTCTCTCTCTCGCTCCTCTCTCTCTCTCTCGCTCCTCTCTCTCTCGCTCCTCTCTCTCTCGCTCCTCTCTCTCTCGCTCCTCTCTCTCTCGCTCCTCTCTCTCTCTCTCTCGCTCCTCTCTCTCTCTCTCTCGCTCCTCTCTCTCTCTCTCTCGCTCCTCTCTCTCTCTCTCTCGCTCCTCTCTCTCTCTCTCTCGCTCCTCTCTCTCTCACTCTTCTCTCTCTCTCTCGCTCTTCTCTCTCTCTCTCGCTCTTCTCTCTCTCTCTCGCTCTTCTCTCTCTCTCTCGCTCTTCTCTCTCTCTCTCTCGCTCTTCTCTCTCTCTCGCTCTTCTCTCTCTCTCGCTCTTCTCTCTCTCGCTCCTCTCTCTCTCTCTCGCTCCTCTCTCTCTCTCGCTCCTCTCTCTCTCTCGCTCCTCTCTCTCTCTCGCTCCTCTCTCTCTCTCGCTCCTCTCTCTCTCTCGCTCCTCTCTCTCTCTCTCGCTCCTCTCTCTCTCTCTCGCTCCTCTCTCTCTCTCTCTCTCTCTCTCTCTCTCTCTCTCTCTCTCTCGCTCCTCTCTCTCTCTCTCTCGCTCCTCTCTCTCTCTCTCTCTCTCTCTCTCTCGCTCCTCTCTCTCTCTCGCTCCTCTCTCTCTCTCTCTCTCGCTCCTCTCTCTCTCTCTCTCGCTCCTCTCTCTCTCGCTCCTCTCTCTCTCTCTCTCTCGCTCGCTCCTCTCTCTCTCTCTCGCTCCTCTCTCTCTCTCTCTCGCTCTTCTCTCTCTCTCTCGCTCTTCTCTCTCTCTCTCTCGCTCTTCTCTCTCTCTCTCGCTCTTCTCTCTCTCTCGCTCTTCTCTCTCTCTCGCTCTTCTCTCTCTCTCGCTCTCTCTCTCTCTCTCTCTCGCTCTTCTCTCTCTCTCGCTCTTCTCTTGCTCTTCTCTCACTCTCGCTTTTCTCGCTCTTCTCGCTCTCTTGCTCTCGCTGCTCTTTCTCTCTCGCTGCTCTCTCTTCGCTGCTCTCTCCCGCTGCTCTCTCTTCGCTGCTCTCTCCTGCTGCTCTCTCTTCTCTCTCCTTTCTAGCTCTTCTCTCTCCTTTCTAGCTCTTCTCTCTCCTCTCTCGCTCTTCTCTCTCGCTCTTCTCTCTCCTCTCTCGCTCTTCTCTCTCGCTCTTCTCTCTCGCTCTTCTCTCGCTCTTCTCTCGCTCTTCTCTCTCTCTCTCGCTCTCTCGCTTTTCTTTTCTCTCTCGCTCTTGCTCTCACTTCTCTCTCTCGCTCTCTCGCTTTTCTTTTCTCTCTCGCTCTTGCTCTCGCTGCTCTCTCTCTCTCCTCTCTCGCTCTTCTCTCTCCTCTCTCGCTCTTCTCTCTCCTCTCTCGCTCTTCTCTCTCCTCTCTCGCTCTTCTCTCTCCTCTCGCTCTTCTCTCTCCTCTCGCTCTTCTCTCTCCTCTCTCGCTCTTCTCTCTCCTCTCGCGCTCTTCTCTCTCCTCTCGCGCTCTTCTCTCTCCTCTCGCGCTCTTCTCTCTCGCTCGCGCTCTTCTCTCTCTCGCTCGCGCTCTTCTCTCTCTCGCTCGCGCTCTTCTCTCTCTCGCTCGCGCTCTTCTCTCTCTCGCTCGCGCTCTTCTCTCTCTCGCTCGCGCTCTTCTCTCTCTCGCTCGCGCTCTTCTCTCTCTCGCTCGCGCTCTTCTCTCTCTCGCTCGCGCTCTTCTCGCTCGCGCTCTTCGCTCGCGCTCGCGCTCTTCACTCGCGCTCGTCTCTCGCGCTCGCGCTCGTCTCTCTCGCGCTCGTCTCTCTCGCGCTCGTCTCTCTCGCGCTCGTCTCTCTCGCGCTCGTCTCTCTCGCGCTCGTCTCTCTCGCGCTCGTCTCTCGCGCTCGTCTCTCGCGCTCGTCTCTCGCGCTCGTCTCTCGCGCTCGTCTCTCGCGCTAGTCTCTCGCGCTTGTCTCTCTCGCTCGTCTCTCGCGCTTGTCTCTCTCGCGGCTCTCGCTCGTCTCTCTCGCGCGCGCTCGTCTCTCTCGCTCTTCTCTCTCCTCTCGCTCTCTTCTCTCTCCTCTCGCTTCGCTCTCTCTCCGCTCTCTCTCGCTCTCTCTCGCTCTCTCTCGCGCGCTCTTCTCTCTCTCGCGCGCTCTTCTCTCTCTCGCGCGCTCTTCTCTCTCGCTCGCGCTCTTCTCTCTTGCTCGCGCTCTTCTCTCTTGCTCGCGCTCTTCTCTCTTGCTCGCGCTCTTCTCTCTCTCGCTCGCGCTCTTCTCTCTCTCGCTCGCGCTCTTCTCTCTCTCGCTCGCGCTCTTCTCTCTCTCGCGCTCTTCTCTCTCTCGCGCTCTTCTCTCTCTCGCGCTCTTCTCTCGCTCGCGCTCTTCTCTCTCTCGCGCTCTTCTCTCTCTCGCTCGCGCTCTTCTCTCGCTCGCGCTCGTCTCTCTCTCGCTCGCGCTCGTCTCTCTCGCTCGCGCTTGTCTCTCTCGCTCGCGCTTGTCTCTCTCGCGCGCTCTTATTGCTCGCGCCCTTAGCTCTTCTTTGAAAAAAGTATGCAAAACCCTAGGCTAATTTACTTCAATCTAATTAGATTTAAAAATTGCAAATAATTGCCAAATATGACGCCTGCATTCGGCGACAAGTATATCTGCGTAAAAGTGCAAGAGACCTGAATGACGCTACCTGCAGCCATAATTGACATTCATTTAGCAATACATATAACATTAGTTTTAAAAGAGCTTTTTTTTAATATCCATCTAATTAATAAATGTATGCTTTTCAGAGTATTATGGTTAATGTGCTATATACATCTTCTATTCATAGCTTCATTTTCAAGACTTAACAAAACCTGAAGCATATTTTTTATAGCACCACCAGGCACCTTTGCAAACACATTGATAACATCCATAATATGTCATGAACACTAACAACTCAGTTTGCTAAAACCATTTGTCAAGTAATTAAATGTGAACCGTTGTCAGATTGTCTTAACTGAATTCACGTGTTGTTGGGAAAGATCCTCCTATAAAGCTTTTGTACATAATTAAAATGAACCCTATAGGCACATATTATAACTGATTTGTTACACTGCTGTTTGCTGCCATGTATTCATTTTTAATTGATATTAGGCTATTTTTTTATTTATTTTTTCATATGAAAATACTTTACTTGCCATTAATTATTGTAATCATCTTGGTATCTGTTTTAAAAGGAGGAAATAGACATTTTTGAAGGTATAAAGGAAGTACAAGCATTGAGGATGGCAGATAATTTGGGATTTAAAGGACCTCTTCAGAAACAGGTAATACAGTTAAAATTTAAGAAAAGATCTAAATGTTTTTATTTAGTAATTTATTTTCTTATTAAAGGGACAATCTAGTCAAAATTAAACTTTCATGATTCAGATAGTGCAGCAACTTTAAACAACCTTCCAATTCACTTTTATCACATTTGCTTTCTTCTCTTGATATCCTTTGTTGAAAGCTAAGCCTAGATAGGCTCATATGCTAATTTCTAAGTCCTTGAAGGCCGCCCCTTATTTCAATGCATTTGGCAGGGTGTTATTTCACGTGTACCATACAGATAACATTGTGACCATGCCCATGGAGTTACAAATGAGGGGGCACTGATTGGCAAAATGCAAGTCTGTCAAAAGAACTGAGATAAGGGGCAATCTGCAGAGGGTTAGATACAGGGTAATCACAGAGGTAAAAAGTGTATTAATATAATTGTGTTGGTTATGAAAAACTGGGGAATGGTTAATAAAGGGATTATCTATCTTTTTAAACAGTAACAATTCTGGAGTAGACTGTCAATTTAAGCAACATGTCTGTTTAATTTCTTAAACCCCTTCACATCGTTGGAACATTCCATGCCATCCTAACAGCGCTGGGCTTTAATGCAGAAGGGCGGCTTGGAACATTCTACCTTTATATGGCGTCCTGCGGCCTCCCACTTTGACACAAGCAAGAATCAGACAAGCAAGAATAGCAGCGTAGGCAGCCCCCCATGATCCGATCCCGGCCTCAAAATCATGTGATTGCATCAACAATCGTTTGATGTCTGAATCATGAATGTTTTATTTGTACTTTAATGTTCCTTTTAGAAAAGTAGCCTTTGGCAAGGGGTAGCCAATAATCCAGGTAATCTGTAGCCCTCGGGGTGCTGTAATTATTAGAATGTGTTTTACATCTGTATGCTCCATACACTGCAGTTTGTGACATTTATACAGGTGTACTGTCCTTAAAATGTCATGGATGAAGTTAACCCATTAAATGACTGAGAAGAGAGCTGCAATACATCTGCTGAGTTCTTTATATAACAGACAGGTAACCATAGTGCATTGACCAATGTGAAGCTACGAATCTCTGCCCCATTCACAGCCTGACACTTTAATATGTGAGACATTTTTTTCCTCAGTATTTTTATATAATATATATATATATATATATATATATATATATATATATATATATATATATATATATATATATATATATATATATATATATATATATATATATATATATATATACACTAGTCCTAAAGCCCGTTCACACGGGCCATTTTTTTGCAGGGTACAGCGGTCCCACCCCTTGTGCTCTCTCCCTCCCCCTCTCTTTTGCTCTCTCCTCCCCCTCTCTTTTGCTCTCTCTCTCTCCCCCTCTCTTTTGAGCTCTCTCTCTCCCCCTCTCTTTTGAGCTCTCTCTCTCCCCCTCTCTTTTGAGCTCTCTCTCTCCCCCTCTCTTTTGAGCTCTCTCTCTCCCCCTCTCTTTTGAGCTTTCTCTCTCCCCCTCTCTTTTGAGCTTTCTCCCTCCCCCTCTCTTTTGAGCTCTCTCTCTCCCCCTCTCTTTTGCGCTCTCTCTCTCCCCCTCTCTTTTGCGCTCTCTCCCCCCCTCTTTTGCGCTCTCTCTCACCCTCTCTTTTGCGCTCTCTCTCACCCTCTCTTTTGCGCTCTCTCTCACCCTCTCTTTTGCGCTCTCTCTCACCCTCTCTTTTGCGCTCTCTCTCACCCTCTCTTTTGCGCTCTCTCTCACCCTCTCTTTTGCGCTCTCTTTTGCGCTCTCTCTCACGCTCTTTTGCGCTCTCTTTTGCGCGCTCTCTCACCCTCTCTTTTGCGCTCTCTCTCACCCTCTCTTTTGCGCTCTCTCTCACCCTCTCTTTTGCGCTCTCACCCTCTCTTTTGCGCTCTCTCACCCTCTCTTTTGCGCTCTCTCACCCTCTCTTTTGCGCTCTCTCTCACCCTCTCTTTTGCGCTCACTCTCCCCCCTCTCTTTTGCGCTCCCCTCTCTTTTGCTCTCTCTCTCTCCATCCCTCTCTTTTGCACTCTCTCTCTCTCCCCCCTCTCTCTTGCTCTTTCTCTCTCCATCCCTCTCTTTTGCTCTCTCCCCTCTCTTTTGCGCTCTCTCTCTCTCTCCCCCCTCTCTTTTGCGCTCTCTCTCTCTCCCCTCTCTTTTGTGCTCTCTCCACCCCTCTTTTGCGCTCTCTCTCCATCCCTCTTTTGCTCTCTCTCTCTCCACCCCTCTTTTGCTCTCTCTCTCTCCATCCCTCTTTTGCTTTCTCTCTCCCCTCTTTTGCTCTCTCTCCCCCCCTCTCTCTCTCTCCTCCCACCCTCTCTTTCTCTCTCTCTCTCTCCTCCCCCCCCTCTCTCTCTCTCTCTCTCTCTCTCTCTCCTCCCCCCCCCCCTCTCTCTCTCTCTCTCTCTCTCTCTCCTCCCCCCCTCTCTCTCTACTCCCCCCCTCTCTCTCTACTCCCCCCCCCTCTCTCTCTCTCTCTCTCTCTCTCTCTCTCTCTCTCTCTCTCTCTCTCTCTCTCTCTCTCTACTCCCCCCCTCTCTCTCCTCCCCCCTCTCTCTCTCTCTCCTCCCCCCTCTCTCTCTCTCTCTCCTCCCCTCTATCCTCCTCCTCCCCCTCCCTCCCTCCCTCCCCGATCTCTCCCGATCTCTCTCTCCCCTCTTTTGATCTCGATC